>NC_090196.1:16145523-16445523 GCF_024679245.1 Pseudorasbora parva | reverse complement strand
TATAGGAACTTTTTTCCCCAATAACGTTTTTCCCCCAGACCTGCTGCAGTCTGCGTTTCCATCTAAAGTACCGTAAAGATTAGTCCGGTGACGTGTGCTCAACTTTCCAGTTTCTGCTGGATTCCGTCCTCCGCATATAAGCCTGGACCTAGTTGTTGGTCCATCGGTCTTATTTTTAAACTCCATTGCTGAGTCGAATAGCAAACAACTCTAATTGCACGCACCGCAACAGACTTTTAAAAATGGTTGACATAGTTGCAGTGTAAACTCAACCAATCAGCATGTTCAGCACCCAAATCCCACCCCCAGGAATTTCTGAGCATTGAAAAAGTACTACCTCACGAGCAGAAACTTTTTGATGGGGAATTTTTTACCCGGAACTTCCTTTAGACCCTGGTACCTGCGGTTGAAACCTACTAAGTACCACCCCATTGTCCAGTGGTGGAAACGTGGCTTTAGTCTTAATATTTTGTTTAAAGCAGAGTTCCTCAAATGAAGCCCTGTAGGGGGTACCTGGACTGCAGAGTTTAGCTCCAACCATAATCAAAGATTAGGGCAAGCTAATTAAGGTTTTCAGAATTACTAGAAAAGTACAGGTAACTGAGTTTGAGCTAAACTTTGCAGGGCAGATCTGAGGAACCCTGTTTTTACTCTAATAATTAGGAACTTGCCTTTCCAAAGCACCTCTAATAAAAGACAAAAACTAACGTCCTATGTAGTCTTGGAAACACAAAATCTTGTGAAATGGCCAAATGTTTGATTCTGTTCAGCATCTCATCCATTATGAGTTCTGTTCCAAACCTGCTGAACAGAAAAAGATATTTTGAAGAATGTTTGTAACCAGAAAGTTGACGGTAGCCATTGACTTTCATAGTCTTTTATTCCTACTATGGAAGTCATTGGCTACCTTCAACTGTTTGATTATCAACATTCTTCAAAATGTTTTCTTTTGTGTTCAACACTCAAAAAATATGGGTTTGGAACAACTTAAGGGCGAGTAAATAATCTTCATTACTGGGTGAACTGTCCCTTTAAGGCATGAAAGCTTAAATCAGTTTGAAAACTTACATCCAATTATAAGGGATACCTTCATAGACATAGTCTTTCATCTTATTCAACAGGCTAAGATCACTATTTTTGGAGCACTGAGTAGTGCTTTCTTAGGAGTACCTAAAATGGCTGGGTAAAATATGTACAAATTATTATACAGTGTTAATTACAAGCTATGGTTCACTGTAACTTGTTAAAGACAGCATTTAAAATTAAACATTTTCAGAAGAAAATGTAAATGATGCTTCTCAGTACAAAACTTACCGCCATTGCAGGTGTCCAATCCTGCTCCGGTAGAGTCACTATCCTGCAGAGTTTAGCTCCAATCATAAATACACACCTGAACCAGCTAATCAAGGACTTTGGGATTACTAGAAACTTCCAAGCAAGTGTTTTGGGGTTGGCTGGAGCTAAACTCTGCAAGACATTGGCCCTCCAGCACCAGGGGTGGACACTCCTGAGCTAGGGTGTTCTTGGTAATTATTTGGGATTTGCTAGATGGTTACTTACAGGTGCAAGACTCAAACCCCAATTCTCTATAGCTACGTTTCCAGGCAACTTTACTAGGGACTTAGGGGTGGTAAATGACCAGGTGTCTAAGGGTGCTTTCACACTTGGTTTGATTGCCTGGACCGAACCACAGTTCGACAAAGAGTACCGGAGTTCACATGAACCGAACCCCAGACCACCTTTTTAAGCGTGTATGGTTCACAACGAGCTCGGAAGACCACGTTCACATCATCCAAACTAACCGAATTCTGACGTCAATCGAACCCGGGTGCGCACCAAAAATGCTAGTTTGAAAGCACCCTCAAAGAAGGTCTGAGTAAAAATGTCCCTCTCAAAAATTCCCTGCTCACGAGGTAGTACTTTTTCAAAGTTCAGGAACTTTTGGGGGTTGGGACTTGGGCACATGCTGATTGGTTAACTTCATGCAGCATTTTCATTGGTTGACATTACTACAACCACCATTTTTAAAGGTTTGTTTGCTATTCGACTCAACAATGGAGTTTAAAAAAAAATGACAGATGGACCAACAACGAGGTTCAGGATTTATTAAGCTTATATACAGAGGACTAAATCCAGTGGGAACTGGAAAGTCGAGCACAGTCCTACGTCACCGGACTAATCTTCACCATACTTTAGACAGCGGGGGTTATGACATTCTACTCCCTATATATGGCTCATGTTCCTTTTGCAATCCAAGTCTATGGGAATTTTTTTCCACCCTTTTTATTGTCTGGAGAATTTTCAAGTCTAATTGCTTAAACACCTTACAACACTACTTAATACCATTATTGTCCATAGAGTGGGATGTGTTACAGTCTGAAGTCTAATGCTTAGGCTTAGGGCTTTAAGGCAGACATCTTAAAGTGCTTGTTGAATGCCATAAAGCAGCAACCTACCAAATGAGGGCCTTTGATCGAGTGCTTCTTCCTTGTAATTTGTCCCCACTTGCGATGGCAGTCCTGTGTCTCCGCCTGTGTGTCTCAAGGTAGACCTTTTTGGCAAATGCCCGGCCACACATATCGCATGCGTGGAGGGAAAAGTTTTTTGTTACCCTAACCTCAGTGCAGGTCTCCTGGCTTCTGGTGATGGGCGGCCCCTTGATAACATTATGACTGCGAGTGACATGCGGGTTCTTGGCTGTTTGAAGGTTCTTGTCTTGTCTATTAGGTGTGAGCGGAGACTCGAGTTTGCTTGTGTTGAGCGACGTGAGTGCAGAATGCTTTCGAGTGTTGGGGGATGTTGGGGATTCTTGTTTCTTTGTTTTGGGAGATATGAGAGGATCTTGTTGACGACTGTTAGGGGAAGCTGGTGGGTCTTCTGTTTTATGCTTCCCGCTAACCTCTTCTTTTGAATTTGTTTTCTTGCTTGTGTTGTTCAAGATTGCATCAGCTGGTTTCTTCACAGCTTGGTTCTCCAAGGCAGGCATAACCTTGGCCAGATAGCGGGATGACTTCTTGTGCACCACTGTGATATGGCGGATGACGTCGCGCTTCCGGCGTGACTCGTATCTGCAGATGGGGCAGCGGTAAAACTTTATGTAGATGCTGTCATTTCCATCGGTGTGCAGCTCGGCAATGTGCTTGCCTAGGTTCTGACTAGTACTGAACTGACGTTTACACAACCAGCAGTAGATCCTCTTAAAGTCAAAACTCACGCCGTTGTTTCCCTCTTCCTCCGAAGCTTTAGAAAGAGCCGCTTTCTTTGCATAAACCTTATCTTTTCTCTCGTGCTTTGATTTGGCCTTCTGAGAGCTGTTGTCTAGAATGGGAATCTTATGAACGATTCGCATGTGCCGCCTAAGCATTAGTTGGGAGCTGTACTTGCGTTTGCACAACTTGCAGCGACAATTTGTCAGGTTGTACTGTGCCTTCTCTGGCTTGAGAGGAGAGCTTGGAGCTTTTGCTGGAGAAGGAGGTTGAGTGTCAAGTAAAAGAGGCTGGCCTGGTCTTGTGGCAATCTCCGGTGTGATCAAATCCCGCTTTAAGCCACGGTGGACCTCATCAAAGTGGCGACGAACATTGGCCTTGGTGGCAAAGGACTTTTTGCACACTGGGCAGCTCTTCCCTGGAGAAGGGGGTGGTTCAATAGGATGCTTGTCCTTCACCATAGACAGCAGGCTGGTGGGAACCGTGCGCGTCTCTGTAAATTTGCGCAGCTCCTCCATCCTCTGCCAATGCATTTTTCGGCAGTGGCGTCGCACGCTGCGTCTGGAGCTGAAGTCTTTTCCACAGAGACAGCAAGAGATCCTCATTTCTTTTATCTCAGAGGCCGCACTCTCCTCTTCTTCTTCCTCCCCTTCTGCTGGCTCAACCTTTATTAGCTCGTCGCAGCTCTGACCTTCTTTAGCAGGTGATTCTTCAGGTTCAGTTTCCATCTCATCCTCAAAATCTGACTGTTGGACCTTTTTGGGTGCCAAAATAGATTTGCGGCGATTTTTCTTCTCGGGTACTGGGATCACCGTCTCGGGGGTAGGGGCTGGGGTTTCTGGCGTTTCCTGAATTTCCACTAGTGCCACTTGTTGATACATTGCATTGGAGTTGGTCTCAATGGCCTCCATCTGAATGACATGTTTTTCTTGTTCTTTCTGTGGATAGATGGCTTGAAGAAGTTCTTTGATGGCTTGACTCTGCCCACCTTGTGAAGGCTCTACAGAAAGTAATAATGTAAAACATAAATCATGACATCATGAAACATACAACTTAACAACAATTTATTAGAATTTAAACAAAAAAAGAAATCTTTTTTCTTTTCTTTTTTTATACCAAAATTCTGTGTTTTCTGCTTGCTGGATTCCATTTAAGTAGTTCAATTAAATTTTAATAATCAAAAGACATGTCTAAATATTTGAATTCATAAAAACAACAAATCATTTTCTATTAATTCATGTCCTCATATAGTGAGGCGGCAGAGGCTGAAAACATTAAGACATCACGCATGCTTCAGTGTGTATTTTAAGTCTTTTTGTGGTTTAATATTCACACACTAGTCTATATCGTGATTTGATTAAAGTGTAAGGACCTGCTTTTTATTTATTCATCAAATTTTACAAATAATGTGAAAATCGACGCTATTCAGTAAAAATACATTTTTATGACTGGATTCGCAATTCCGTCCGCGTTTTCTACATGCCGGAAATCATAGGGCCCTAAAACATGAATGGATCTTGCCCATTCAGAACTCAATTCAAACTCAGAATTGTGCTAAGGAGTTACTAGGGCATGGCTAGGTAGTTGCTTGAGTGTTCTACTACATGCCTTTCTTTTGTGAAATTCAAAAAGAAGATTTTTTTTTAAATTCTCAGTGTTTTTGACCAAAGGAAGTCAAATGGGTTCAATGTGTGGTTCAATGTGTTTGGTTCCATTTGACTTTAAACAGTTGAAACATCCTATAAAATATATTCCTTTTGTGTTCTGCAGAATAACGCAGGCTTTTAAACACTTAGATGAATGTACAAACCATCTGACTGAGGTTGCCGGGAAAAGCAGTAGAGCTCCTTGTGAGTGACCAGATTTGGTAGACCACGGAACAGACTTCGACAGATTTTGCACTCAAATATGGTGTCAACCTCCTTCAACAGCATGTGTTTGAGTTGAGTTGTACCTGCAAAAACAGCACATGTTGAAAATTACATGTTTCATAAGCAATTATCATAAGGCTATGAGAAAACATACATTCATGCAGTGTTTCCCGCAGGATTTTATGAAACTGTGATGGGTGGACCTCAGTCCCTCTAGGGAGGTCCGGGGGCATGTAAGGACAGAAAATGTCTTGGTGCTGGCTAAATAAGAGGTTTTCATGACACGCATTTCCTCAATGATCAAAGTTCTGTGATTGAAGTACCTGAGCGAAAACACTCAATGATTTGAAGAATTCCTGACTTGGATGTCTGGAGCTGCTTTTGAAGCAGGGGTGGATCACCAGGCTCAATCGAATGCACTAAAACAGAAAACAGTGAAAGGGACATATTAGATTATAATTAATGTCAAAAAAATCCACTAAAGTCTTCACTTGAAGTTTCACCATTCAGGTATGGGGACAGCAAAGGGTTTATATCTGTTGCAGGGGCAAAGGGGTAAGGGTGGAGCAAGACACCACATGGTAGCAGGCAGAGCCGGCCCAGCCACTAAGCGACCCTTGCAATTGCAAAGGGCCCCGTGGCCTGCAGAGGGCCCCCTAGAGAGCGCACGCACCTCGCCTCATCTGTTTGGGGAGGTGTTTATTATATTCGAAGCGCAGACTGGGTGCAGGCGTGATGAGACGTCATGCTCGGCCAGATTCGCCTCGAGATTCTTCGGTTGCGGAGCCGCACGCAAAGTTACAAAATTTGACGTGCACACCGCCAAGCGAAATTGGGTCTCGCGCACTCCTCCTTGACGCAATTTTTGCCGCGCTCGTGCGGACGCGTCAAGTATAAACAAGGCTTAAAGCTACACTGAAGTTGGCCGTTTGATAAATGCAAGTTAATTCTTCAGTTCAATATTTGTGTCTAAAAAAGGCACATAAGTTCCTGTAGAGATAGCAATACACATTGTCCTTTTTTTTTTGCCAAATAAATGAAAGCATGTCATCAATTTCTTTCTCTTGTTGTATCAAAATCTCACCTAGCTTTCCTCAGAGATAGTCAAGTTCAGTTTGTGCATGATTACATGATATAACAATTGTGTTAATACTGTATCCTGAATTGTGGATAAGTAAGCTATATATCATATTATGCTGAAGTAAATTTCTGGAGTGTTAACAAGTAAAAGCAAAAACAACAACAACAACCGTACAGAACGTAAAAACCGTGTCTATAAAGCCTTGATATGAACCGTGGCTTTTTTGTGAACCGTGCCACCGCTAATGTATGTACCTAAAGCAGTTTTCATCAATTTTATTTATTGCTTTTGGTATTTATTCAAGTGTATTTTTTGTTAACAGACTGAGAGTCCATTGCTTTTCTTGTTTTTTGGTTGTTTTGTTAATTTATTGTGGATATTTAAAATGTTTTCCGTATCAGAGTCTTTAGAGATAAAAGTTTATTGATCTTTAAAAAAGGTGTACCTGCATTATTATGCCATTATCATTATTTTAGATGAAAATGGGTTTAGAACGAAAAATCTTATCATTTATCGCAATAATTTCTTGACCAATTTATTGTCCAGCAAAATTTGTTATCGTGTGCTGTTTTTGCCTTTTAAAACTCTGGTGTCAATTAAAATGTTTCTTTGATGGTCAGTGAAAATCACTTTATCAGTCTTTTTATTCAGCAAGTTCATCCGTGTGTGTTCATTGTACTGCACTGCCATTCAGCTCAGTGGTATCATAATTTTCCTGTTAGACATCAAACATGAAACTCAACTCAAGAACTCAAGGTCTTTTATTGACGTTCTGTACATGTTGCCACATAAGAACGAAATACGTACTCAGGACCAGCAGCGTAAAAAAAAGATAATTATCATACAGTAGGCTACATAGAATAATTAAAACATAATTTAATAGACTACAAAATTTTAAAGTAACATAGTAGATATATGTACAGTATAGTTATAAGGTAGTCATTGCTTTTCTTTAGGCCTTACTTAAAACGGTCAAGGGCCTCCAACCAAATTTTGCTTAGGGCCCCCAAAGGTCTAGGGCCGGCTCTGGTAGCAGGTTAAGTGCGCTACAGCTAATTCAAACAAAAAGCCGGGGAGTGCCTGCTCATGTGCCCGTGGAACTACTGTGCCCTCCTGCATTTCTGCCTTTCATTTGCATTTTATTTTGAATAAAAGCCACGTGTCTTTACTCACCTACACATGACGCCAGCTTTAGTGCATGACAGAAGGATGGACTACATACATACAGACCATGGATAATAATTATACAAATGAACTCACTGCTTATATAATTGTATTCTGACTATAATTATTGCAAATGTACGAAAAAAGTAGAATTATTATCACGAACTGACATAAAATTGTTTGCTCACCAGCCACTGTGGTTAGTGGTTTTCCAAAGTTACTAGCCACACAACATTTTCACTGGCCACAGTTTTGACCATGATGCCATGGGGACCAACTGCCATATAGATATTAGTGATCTCATAATTTGGCAGCAGGTATATTAGGCTGCGGTCACTTTAAGACCTGATGCACCGATCCATTATACTGTAACACATGCATTTTCTTTACATTTTACATTCACTTAAAGGGATAGTCTACCCAAAAATGAAAATGATTTCATAATTTACTCACCCTCAAGCCATTCAAGGTGTATTTGAAATTCTTCTTTCAGATGAATACAATCGAAGTTCTATATAATAATAAAAAACTTGTTCTGGCTAATCAAAGCTTTATAATGGCAGTCAATGGCAGCCCAACATTTGAAGCTCACAAAAGGGATTTTATCCATTATAAATAATCCATTACAAAAGTAATTCACACAGCTCCCGGAGGCTTAATAAAGGTCTTCTGAAGTGAATCGATTAGTTTGTGTTAGAATAATATCCAGCAAAGCCTCTTAAAGTTCAAAGCGCTTACGCTTCGTCCGACGTCATCCTGGTGGCTGTTGTGCTTTTTCCATAAACTGAATACGGAAGACGGTCCGCCGGCAGCTAGATATTTTACATTATAAAAATAAATAAATATGGATAATTTTCTTACAAAAACTTTAGAAGGCCTTTATTAACCTCCTGGAACCGTAGGGATTACTTTTATGATGGATTGATGCACTTTATAAAGCTTGGAAGAGCCAGGACATTTTTTAATAAAACTCTGATTGTATTCGTCTGAAAGAAAAATGTCATATACACCTAGGATGACTTAAGGGAGAGTAAATCATGGGGTTATTTACATTTTTGGGTGAACTATCCCTTTAAGACATAACTGACTGTGTTTATGTGAATACTCGCCAAGACTGGCATTTTGACATTATTATTGTGTATTTGACTGTTTAAGCGCAATGAGAAGTGAAAAATAAAAATAACCCTTTATGTGCGCACTTTGGGTGCGAGCACATAATCTGCGTGAAGAAGTAAAATTCTGCACAATACGTGCAATCCCATGCTGAAATTTCACCAACGATATTAATCCGGAGCAAATGAAATGAGAGAATGAGGGGAGGTGGTTTGTGTGTCAACGCACTGTCGGAGAGATGTGAGAGCAAGAAAGCGCAGCTGGTATCGTGTATCTACTCTGCAGAAAATGAGTATAGGAAGCATTTCAGAGATTTCAGTATCGACATAACGTAAAAACGTGTTTATATTTTGGCCAACACTACATTGCACTGTTTGTTATTTCAGATGGCTTTTTAAAAGACTACAATTGAAAAATATTACATATAAAATTCAACCCGCCCTGATTATTATGTAAATGCAGTAGAAGGAAAACGAGCTTTAAAACAAAAATCTTCTATTCTATTAGATTAGTATTTTTTCTAAACTATTTATATATAATTTCATAGTGCATAATGGCAATTAATCTATGTATGGAATCTTTGCTTTATAGCTTTCAAATAAAACAGTCTGTTTTGTGTTTTTTTTTGTGTGTGTGTGTTTTTTAACTTCTAGATGAAACTATTTAGAGTTTAGTTATCAAAGACATGTCCAACAAAGACTAAAGGCCAGACCCGAGGCCAGGACAAATAAAATAGTAGATCTATTTTCCAACAGACACAAGCATCTTTTGGTTTGCAACACTCCATTATTCTTTTGTACACCTGCAAGACTATCATTTCTCCTTAGGCAACTCTTAAGTACATCGATAGTAGTTATTTCAACTTCCTGTTATTTTCTTCCCATGGATGTCTACCAACTAAAGAGTCACCAGTATAATCTGCAGGGACTTTTGAGGATGTGTAAATTACACCTTCTCATCTGACACCAGGTGTCTGTAAGTTATGGAGCACATTTTATTAACTATGAGAACTCATGAGAATATTACATTAATTAAACAAACTATTTAAAACCATCTCTCTACAGTTTGCCAACATACTTTTTTTTAATTTAAATACATTCCACATTTCACAGAGCATTAGCAGGGAAATGTTACTATAATACATTTGTTGTGTCAAAGTGTAAACTAAAAAAGTTATTAAAGGGAAGAACAATTCATGACTTTTTTTTAAAGTCGACATTTATGAGATAAAAGTTAATTTGACGTCGACTAGTCACTGATGACGTCATTAACGAACAAATAAGCCTGAACCTCGAGCTGAGACTCGAACCTGGGTTTTCTTGTTCACAGATGTGGCATATGACAGCTTATACATAACAGCTTTTTGTCTTCAGCCATTTTGTCTGTGTCATTATATTTGTCACAGATTTCTGCTCGTTCTACATCTGACAGTCGCCTGCAGTCCTTTTGGTGTGTTCAGGTGCTGTTATTTTCCCCGACGCGAGGCAACAACACAGTCCGCTTTTATCAGCGCTAGTTCTTTGGCGAGGGTTTGGTGTGTCCCTACCTTAAGAAATAAATGCTAGAACTTTTCAGTTTCTAAGCTATTTTATTGAAAAATCACAGAACAGTGTTGACAATACTTTCTGCACTACTGAATGAATCTGTGCGCGCAATCTGCGAGCTACTGTCCGTGTGTGTGCGTTACAATGCAGCAGCGCATTAGTTTAGAATGGCAATTAACTTGCGTTTACATCCAGATGGTATAATAAAACATGTCTTGTGGAGCACTGAGTATGCATTTATTTGTCGTTTAAAACGGTTTGGTTTGTTGCGCCCTCTATAGGCCATGATAGCAATTAGTCGACGTCACGCTTAAAGTGTTAATTAAGATCATTTAAGTCGACTAGTTGTTGCACAGAGTCTGTTCAACCCCTAGATGCAGGTTTAAACTTTTGTTGAGAATTTTAAAAGATTAAATAGACAATTACATCAATCCTTCTTCCAAAACGTGTTTTTATTTTAGATCGGGCGAGTTTTCTAGGGAAATTACACACATATATCACCCACCCATGTGAGTCTCCTCATATCTGTAAATAGAGAAAAGTTTGAAGTGTGTATAGTGTGGGAGTGGCAAAGGTTAGTTGTTAGCAGCAAAATCTCGAACCTCTGGGGAATCACCCATTTTAAATAAACGCTGAACAGAGGAGTCTGCTCGCAAAAATAGAACGCGACGGAGCTCGTAGTAAAACAAGAATCAACATTAGTTTGGATTTCTGTAGATGGCGAGGACTGAGGG
Organism: Pseudorasbora parva; assembly: GCF_024679245.1. Classification (NCBI taxonomy): domain Eukaryota; kingdom Metazoa; phylum Chordata; class Actinopteri; order Cypriniformes; family Gobionidae; genus Pseudorasbora; species Pseudorasbora parva. Next base: position 16,434,810 of record NC_090196.1, on the reverse strand, counting down.
ATTTGAAATGGTGTTTTATTACACAACAGGAGAGTAAGGTATTTTTTTGAACATAAACTTTCATAACATCATTATCTATTGTAAAGGCTCATTTCATTATGATTTCTGTAGCGCTGGAATTTATTTTCAAGGAAATACAGCATCTGTTAATGGGCAGCGACAATAACGTCTTAAAGGCAGTGTATATTAGCCTGGATGCCAGCCGAACTTAACCCGCCCACAACATTTTTAGGTCGGGCAATTCGGTCTGGCATTGCTCCATAGAGGAGTAATTATCTCCGAACAGAAACTGTTCGGACCAATAAAATCATCAGGGCGGGCTTTAGATGATGACGGACAGATGATCAACAGTACCGTAATCATGCACGTCATCAAAGGAGCTTGGATTATATTTACTCGAATCCTAAACGGAGAGCTTGTTTATATATGCATTCACCTTCATAATTTCTCTCAAAGATGATGATCATGTTGGGTAAGTACTCTGTGTATCAATAAATTCTTTTATTTTTTTTACAACACCGGCAAAGATCGTTTATTCCAGCGCGTGTGCAGACTGGGTTGCCAACAAAAGTTTTTACAACAAAATCCGCCAACTACTAGCCCTAAACTTCTCGCTCCGGGGGAAAAATGGTGTTTGGGGGGGTAAAATGTGTGTTATTTTGGCAAGGTGGCCAGCTAAAATTCGCACTCATGGGTCTATATAATCACATAATAGTCGCTTCAACCCGCGGACATAGAAAACAACCGCGGAAAAAAATGTGGACTTGGCAAACAGTGCAGTTGAACTCTGTCTGTTGACATTTGACAATGCGTCACTTCGTTGCTCTGATTGATTTGCTCCATTGGGCGGTGATTATGAGGCGTGTTTCAACCTACAAAGGTCTATCCAATTGATGTCTTTCCTGGTTCGGTTGAAACACGCCTCATAATCACAGCCCAATGGAGCAGTTTCAGACTCATATTTTGACTAGAATTGAGTATGACCACGTCAGGCTAAGTGTATATAAGATTGTGGCCAAAACTGGTACTGCAATCACTTTCAAATGACTGTGGAGTGGTGTATCCCCTCTCCCTCTCCCCCTTCCCCCTAACTCAAGGTGGCCAGATTGGCTGCAGGATCGAGCAGGAGCATTTGTAGCTGCAGCTGTGGTAACTAGAACAGATCTGGCAACCCGGATTCTGAAACACTACTGACTTTGTGATTAGTCGATAGGTGGAGGGTGGAGCTTCAGGCCAAAACACAACATGTCAACATCAGTTGAGGGCTGCAACAACAACTTTTAAATGACAATATCCTGGCCGGACTACTGTTGTCTTTGTATTTGAAATGAACATGATTTCTTAATGTCTAGTGACATATCAGGGCCACTTTATGATGAATTGAAATACATTTCTTACATACAGTTCTTTTAAGCCTAGTAGTGAATGTTTTATGAACAGTAGGGTAGCTATATTCATCCGGAGAGCCGAAGCACAACCAAAACAATGTTTTTCTAAAAAAAAATGCATGTAGTTCGGTTTCGTTTTTTTAATGCTAGAGGGCCAAAAGTTGCTTGGTGTACCTTTAAATAAAGGAAAACGTATAAACAACATTTGCTTCTAGAATATTTGAGACTTTTAAACATTGCATTTATTCCATTTAGTGGCACGGGTGGCTAATTCATGGTCATTTATTCATTCATATTCACTTGTGTTTACACCTCAAATTCAGCAGCTCTGAATAATTAGAGGGGTAACTACTAAATATTTATAGCCACCTCTTTTTGCATCGAAAGCCCATCCTGATTCTTTTCAACAGGAAAGATTTGACTGTGTATCTGACCATCAACTAGTATACGTGACTCTCTCAGTCTTTATTTATGGGCATAAATTACTTTAAAGACAACAACTTCAGGTCACTGAAATTAGCAGGACTGTAGAACACAAATTACAACCCGCTGAGCTAGAAATCTTATTCCAGTATCGATAATTATGGAAATATGTGGTAAACACATTGGAATGTGATTGTTCTACATTAACAACCAAGTCGCCACAAGACATTGCATTTAAATCGAACTACATTGATAGATCTTTGCAATAAATGTGTAGAGAAGGCATAAATCTGGATTTCACAATGCATGTGGGTTGAAAACTAACTTCGATTATGCACAGATATCACCAAGAAGGAATAACACAACCAACCTCAAATTATCAATACAATTATTGTTAAATACATTCAAACCCTGAAAGTCTAGATGAAACCAGCTTTCTCAGTTCATTTTACTCCTGTAATGTGATGTACTTTATGTAGGCGGGAGTTGATTTTAACCATTTAGAATTGATTGGATATTAAAAAGTGGGCGTTGCATACAAGAATGCAGCCAAAAATAAGAGCATTTTGGAACGTCAGCCCAAAAGGAAACTTTTGTTTCCACCTTTGGATTAACTTGCTCTGACAAATGGTGCACAATAAAAGCAGGAATGTGTATTTAAAAAGGAAACAGGGTCAGTTTTGATTTCATGTTGACTTTAAGGTGCTGAGTTCCCACCTGGATTTTTGCCACAGGGCTCTTGAGGGGTTTCTGTTGTTTGGCAACTGCAGGCCTGAAGAGTCTCAGTCTGGCAGCATTTGTCACTGGTCAGGCTTCCCTGATCTTCACTGTTAGTAGACTCCATCCTTTATGAACTTAAAAGACAAATCAAAAAGTTAATCAGTGGAGCGATTTCTTTTGAATGCTTTAAATGGTGGAATTACTTTATTCCTACATGCCTCCCAAAACACCAACAAGTTCTCCAGCAGAAGATTACAATTCAAAACTCGGCTATAAATTATATACACCCAATTAGAAAACTTTGCTTGGTTGAAGTTACGCAGGTACAAAGACAAACAGACATTACTGTCGCTGTGATGATCGTGTGATGATGAAGACCTTTCACTGCACATTTACCAAGGAAATAAATGTCAAGATGAGGCATTACGGTAATGTGCTAAAAAGGACAAAACAATATGAATTATGGAAATGTCTGCCATGCATCAAACAAACATCATAATTGCCCAGATGTAATGGAAAGAATGATATGGGACAAACTAAAATGAGATTGCATTCTTAATCCCAAAGCTTTTAAATATTAATATATTAAAGCCCCCTTTACAAAATCATGTCCACACAAACTTGTATGTAAGTCAAATTAGTCTAAATTTGAAATGTAGATTACTGAAACTTTCACAAAACCGACAACTACACACACATCAGAGAGGAAATACCAAATAATCTGAATGTTAGCATCCAATGCACTTACAGAAATGTATAATGTTTAATATAGCTTGTGGCAAAATACCATAGTACATAACTACATTCTGTTACTACAGGGTAAACTGGTTTAAAATGTCATAAAAATGGCCATGGAGAATGTAGCTATTATGATTTTAAGTAATGACAAACATGAACAGATTTTAGCTTAACATATATAGCAGGCTATACATTTCATAGTTATATTTAATTTCAAAAGTTGCAGTTCACTCAACAGTCTTGTGGCATGACAAGTGCTTGACTTTTCAAGTAAACTTTCTCTTTATTGTCGTAACTGTAGTATTTGGGCACTATACCATGGTAAACCATGGTACCATGTCGAAACGTGTATTGATGTGCTTAGGCGTGTACCGTTGTGTTTTTCGTTTTTAAAGTGCTCATACTAGCACAAATGAAATCTATAATCTGTTGTGTTATGATTCTGAAGGACATACACCTGACCGCACTGCCAGTGTCCTGCCCAAACATTCGCGAGGCAGGAAGTCGCGAGCGGTGCACGAAAGAACACGTGTCCGTGGGCAACTACACAAATGAACATAATTATGCTTCATAATACCACCACAACGCTTTAATATAACACAATTCGGTTGATGGAAGGCACGTGTTTTCGGTACAAGTCGTATAGTAGAGACAATATCAATAAGACGCGTGCACATCTTAGTATCAGGGTGTGCTCGTGCCTGAATAAGAACTTTGCAAACTTCATAACAATTGAAAAATTACCGATAAACACTAAAACGTGATATCCGCGTGCGAGACCGAGCACAACAACCGAGAACGTGTTGAAATGACCATCAGCACCCAAAAGCATCAGAGACACTTGGCCACGTGACCGGAAAAAATAATAATTTAAAATAATAGGCACACGATCTTTGCAAGTCCCTCCTGAAGCATTGAGATAAAACCCATTAAAGTCATTAAATGCTTTGCATAATAAAACTGGAAATAATAAAATAATCGGAACATCGTATGCTTGTTAAAAAACGTTGTGTCACATAGGCTCGCGAGTAGACTCACCGGACAAAACAAAAACAAAAATCAGTTTTACCGATCGACCCATTAACATATAGTTAAAGAATAACCCCCCAGTTTTAAACTGCGAAAAATGCACATCTTTAAAAACGAACTCACGTTCACCCATCAAAACACATGGGTCCACAAGGGGCCAAATGTGAACAACGTGAAAAGTTGATACCCACATTTAGCAGAGACACTCTCCAAACCGAAGCACAAACATCCCACAGGAACGTTTGGATGACGAGGACTGGCATATTTACATCAGTTTGCGCGTTTGACTGACTTATGATGAGAGATTGTGGATGCATGTGTGCGGGAACGCGCGAAGCCATTGGCTGCACGAGCATCACCAAGTCCACAGAGGCTAAAAAGAGGCATCTGACCAGCAAAAAGAGAGTGTACCCTAGACTATCCCTCAGATAACATCTAAAACTGTGTGTTTGCGTTATTCGTTGCTTTCAGTGCCGTTCCAAAACCTGTTGGAATAGCCTGGGTTTGCGTTCTCCCCTATGCGCAATTTAGACTCGTCGTGGCGCATACACACTTCATTTAGCCAAACTGTTTAAAAATGTAAGCGCAGGTTATATCGCCGTGTTTTTTCGGATATTCGGGCTATTTAGCGTTTTCGTGAAGCAATTTGCATCGCTCCATTATTCTGTAAATCTCTTTTACACGGTTACATTGTCAGGCCAAATCTCCTCTATTGCGGACCACAATGGGCCAGATTAACTTGATGGAGAAGGAGAGCCCATGTGCAGAATGGAGCTTTAAAGCGAAATGAGAAGGACCGATGCTTACCAGGGAGTGAGTGCGGCGTAAAGGCGGGCTGACGCGAGAGGCTGATACAAAAGACGACGTTGCCACTAACTTGCTGTGCTTTCCGAGCACAAACCCCACACAATATGTAATCGCGTCCTCAAACAGTGACAAACCGAACACATTCGAGAGGATTTGCCCGATTACAAGACACGTCCGAATGATAAAGTGCTGCGCTTTGCGGCGCTGTGCCATCTTCCCGAAGCCGCTTTGGCGCACAGGTCTGGTGACCCTTCCGCCTTTACGCGTCCTCTCCTCTTCGGTGTTTTGTTATGAAGTGCCATATTCACTCCCAAGTAGGCCCGTGGACTTGCTCTATCTCTGCGGGCAGTCGTGGCGAGTCCGAATCAACTCTCGCTCGAATTTAAGCGCCCAGAACAAGTGCGTTTTCCCCGGTCGCACAGCCAGCTCGAACGGTGACGCCATTTTCTGTTAAGAACAACCACGCTCGCGCAGGATAGGAAACGACACTGGCCCGCTGCACGATTCCGGGCCCGAGTGGGCAACTCCCGCGGTTGAAATAAGCCGAGATGTGTTCGCAGAGTTCTTACCTTTTGGAAAAACGACGCTGGCTTTCGAGTTCGGATGGTCGGACGCGGTCCGGAGGTTGTTTCTCTCGCCTCTCGCGCTGACGCTGCCCTCTCGGAAGCTGCCTTTGTGCACCGCGAGGACCTCTCGGCGGAGAAGCGGCTGTTGCGCAAAGGTGCAATGGATGTTCGAGACCACCAAAATGTGGCACCCGATGTTGTCGCCGGGTTGGTGCTTTACATCTGACCCCCCACAACCCCTACCACTAACTGAGGAAATTAACGACCCGTTTTAAATTCACACACCAAGATAAAACCGTTGCAAATGCAGCGACCCAAACCCAAATTTAAGCCAAATCAGTCCTGTTTTTGGCGATTAAGACAGCGAATTTATGCGAATAAAAAAAAAAAAAAAAGTTTTAATAAAAACTATCCTTCCCAAATGACACATTATGAAATTTAATCTATATTTTAAATCATTTTTAAGTGATTCTACAATTAGGTAACTTTTAACTAGCCAAGCTGAAATCTAGAAAGAAAAAAAGAAAAAAAAACTTAAGTTTGTTTGTTAAACATTTATTTGTTGTGGAATAAAACCAGGCCTTGATCAACCTTCAAGTAGCTTTTCATTTTCTGCTGTTGTGGATTGTTGATGTTGTGTGGTGGTAATGACATCATGGGGATGATTGGATTTGCAAAAACAATAAATGCGTTATAAAACTATATAATGTATATACAAAACAAAATAATGTGTGAATTAGATTTCAGAATTTGTTTATGAATTAAAATAATAAAAAAGTTTTGGTACACTGTAAAAAGCGATCAGTTTGACGTAACAAAAAAAAAGTAAGGAAACCCATTGCTTTAAAATGATAAAGTAATAAACTTAAGTTATGTGAATTTGACAACTTATTTTTTTTCAATTTGCATGAAGTTTATTTACTTAATAATTTCAAGGTAAATGGGTTGCCTCACTTTTTTAAGTTAACTCAGCAGATCACATTTACATTGTAATGACAACTAAACCATAAGATCATTACAAAATTAATGACATTTCTGTTTTCCAAACTCTCAAGAGATGTGCTTTCCTGTCAGTTATTGTTTAACCCCCAAAATCATAACCACCCAAAAACTTTTTGTGTTAGTAATGACAAAAGACTGTAAATATATGCGGTTGCTTTTATTAATTAAACTCTACATACATTGTAAAAAAGTGTTGTTTCAAATTTTAAAAAGTAAGTGATTGTGCTGCAATTGAGTTTTGTCAACTCAAATTCACTTAGTACAACTTCCTATTTTAAGTTGATTAAACGTAACATTTTAAGGTAGCACGAACACTTACTTTTTTAAGTTGAAACAACTATTTTATTTTATAGTGTATTTAAATGTGAATCATTTAAAATATTTTAAAAGGATTTAAGAAAAAATGTACATTTAAAAGGGAAATTATGAGGTCTGGGTAAGAGACGTGCCCAAAATATAGAGAAACTGCAGATGTAATATTTTACATTTTACAATGCTCTTAAACATAAAAGTAAAGGATCGAAAAAAAAATTTAATTCTAAAATGGTTGTTTTTAAAAAAAGTTTTTATCATTATTTTTATTTAATTTGGGCCATGACAGTTTGCGATTTTAGTGTCGGTTTTAAAGGGATAGTTCACCCAAATGTTTTTTAAATATTCATCCTCAAGCCATAGGCAAATACAATCTGAGTTATATATATATAAAAAAATCCTGGCTAATCCAAGCATTATAATGGCAGTGAATGGCAGTCCAAGGGGTTAATAAAGGCCTTCTGAAACACACCGATGGGTTTTTGTGTGGATTACTTCTATTATGGGTGGATGCACTTTTTTGGGCTTCAAATTTTGGTCTACCATTCACTGCCATTGTAAAGCTTGGAAAAGCCAGGACATTTTTTATATAACTCTGATTGTATTTGTCTGAAAGAAGAATGTCATGTACACCTAGGATGACTTGAGGGTGAGTAAATCATTGGCTAATTTTCATTTTTGGGTGAACTATCCCTTTAAGTCTGGTTAAAAACAAAGTCATAGCCTGTAATCACTGTAAAAGGTATCACTGAAAGGACTTTACAACTACTCAGAACACACCTCAGATGCATTCACAATTTTGAACTGTTGCCACCAAAATTAGCATAACATTGTTCTTCCCATTGAACTGGTAATGTAAGCAGTTCTCGGTCACTCTCTCCCCTGGGCTTTTGCATCTTTTCAGTGTAATTACACTGACAACTTTTGATTAAATGTACTCAAAAGTAAATTGGTGATGATAAATGTGATACTTGTGTAGTTTATGTTTTTCCACATCAGTAAGAAATTATCATGCATAGTATAAAATATCAAACCAAGTGGCACTGCAAATAAATGCTGCTAAACAAACTCACTTTTACTAGCCAATTTGCGGTTTAACCCTGCTGTTTGGTGATTTTTAGTGGGTGTATGAAGTCAGTTGCCCTCAAATCCACACAGGTTAAGAGTAACCTCAGGTTTAGAGAATCACATTTACTATCAACATGATCCACGGATGCCTCACAATACTTTTTCACAATCGGTTGCCTTAAATATTTTAAGCTAAGAAATTCAAGTAAGCAGAACTTGCAGATTTTTTTTTTTTTGTAATCATACATTTGAATCACTTAGAACTTGAAATATTTGAGTAAACAAATTCATACATTTAATCTAAAAATAAGTAATCTTCCATTTTTAGTAGTGGAAGCTTTAATTCAATAAATTTCACTTAGCTAATTGATAGCAATGCTTTGGTAGCATTAGCATAGCACTTGTTGAATGAGGACAGCAATATAATACATTTTACTTATATCAGTTCTCAAATAAAGTTAATGCTCCCCTCATCACCATGATGGTAACACTAAAAAACATCTAAACTAGCATAACAAATCCCACTTAACATTAATCTTGTGGAAAAAAAACACCTTAATTTGGCATTGGCTTTTGAGTGTCATGGCAAAGCATGCTGGGAAATAGAAATCCCAGCCCAGTTTTTAGATTGTCCAAATTAAAAGAAGCAATCTCATAAAACTCAAATCAATGACACAATTCAAATGGCTTAAAATGTGTCAGTTTTGAGAACTAAATATACTCATAAAAGCTCATTTGATTTAACTAACTTGTTGATTTTGAGTTGGCTCTACTCAAACCAAATCATTAATTTGAGTGTTAGGGTTTAGTGCAGTAAATAAAAATAATAAATAAAATAATTCATAAATATTAATAAATAAATGAATACTAAATATAAAATATATAATATTAAATATTTATAAATAAGAATAATAGGTAGGAATGTAATGAAACATGCGCACATTTATATTATGTAGTTGTATAGAGACACAAATTAGGGGGAAAGTTGACAAAACTTTTTTTTCTAGTTCAGTTCTGGTAATGAGTTATTCTTCATGGGATTTTTTTCTTGTCTATGACACAACTAATGGTAATTTCCCTATGTTTCTGTGTTAAAAGGATAGTTAAAGCCACAATGTGTAATTTTCTGCCGCTAGGGGTCGCTTAATCAAAACAAAAGCGTAGCTTGATTTATGCCGCAGACGAGTGCTTCCTCTTTGTCGGCACATCATGCGTATTTGTGGTAACACTGTTTAATCATATTAGATACATTTGAGTGTGTTGAAAGTTATGTTATAATGCTACTCTGTGCGTTCTCTCTGTGGCTACTATGAGACACTTGTTGCACACTGCAGTGAACTAGATCGATATTAGGCATGGTAAAACATGGTACTCGAGGTAAATTAAGAAAACAAGATTTAAACAAGACTAACAGTGTTGAGCTATATAACAGTGATTCGTTTTCTGTCAGTGAATGTATCCAAACAGTTGGCCACACTAATAAAACACTTAATATATTAGAACATCTTTGTTGTTTCCAGTGTTTCTACAAAATAAAATGCAAAACAAAAAATAGATGGAAGTCAAGGGTAACACGGGTATGTTGTCATTGATAGGCGAACGCACGGACACGGTCTGTGTCCTGGTTAAAATTGCTTATTTCTCTGGATTTAAACATTCTTGGAAACATTTTGGTTAATGTAAGTACACAAGTCAACAAAATATAGAACATTGTTCTAGTGGATTTTGGGTATTTTAATCCAAAAATCTTACATCTTATGTCTTTAACCAACAATGAAAATTATGTCACCATGTAAGTCAATGTAAAAAGTGACTAGATGAGCCAATGGTTGTGGGTTACACTATAATTTTAAAACATCTTTTATGGCATTGAAAAAAAATATAGAGATACTGAATAATTACATTTTAAAAAATAATAAAAGGTGAATGACATTTGTAGAACATTACAGTATTTAAAGGGTTAGTTCACCCAAAAATTAAAATTGGGTGTATTACTTACCCTAATGTCGTTCGACACCCGTAAGACCCCCGTTCATCTTCGGAACACAAATGAAGATATTTCTGTTGAAATCCGATGGCTCAGACCAATGACATTTCCTCTCTCAAGACCCATAAAGGCACTAAAGACGTCGTTACAAAGTCCATCTCACTACAGTGGCTCTACAATCATTTTATGAAGCCACGAGAATAGTTTTTGTGTGCAAATAAAATGACTTATAGTGATGGGCCGATTTCAAAACAAAGCTTCAAACCGTTTAGAATCAGTATATCGATTCATGATTCGGATCGCCAATGTCATGTGATTTCAGTTTGGCAGTTCAGAATCATGAATCAATACGCTGATTCATGACTGTTCGAAACTTTGTTTTGAAATCGGCCTATTACTATATAAGTCACTATTTGTTTTTTTGCGCACAAAAACTATTTTTGTCGCTTCATAAAATGATTGTAGAGCCACTGTAGTGAGATGGGCTTTGTAACGACGCCTTTAGTGCCTTTATGGGTCTTGAGAGAGGAAATGACATTGGTGTCAGTGAAGGCCTTTCTGAGCCATCGGATTTCAACAAAAATATCTTCATTTGTGTTTTGCGAGTGTCGAACGACATTAGGGTAAGTGAATTTTCATTTTTGGGTGAACTAACCCTTTAACATCTGAAAACATCAATAGAACCCAAAGGGAACAATTCCCGACCCCATTGACTTTCATGGGGTGCATCTCAGTCAGCTCCCTAGTTCAGTAGTCAGTGCACTGATCGCCATTATAAGTGCTGTATAAATCACAGAATTCTTCCAGTCCCACAATGCACCTTGAAAACCAGGGTGCATCGATGGTCACTATGTTCCCTTAATGAAAGTTCTGAAACGCAAAAACTTAAATCACGTGAGCCAACTCACTTCACATAACAACACCAATGTATGTTTTTATTTTAAAAAAACATTATTTCATTATATTTCAGTGGAATGCATCACTAGACAGGCAATGAACATAAGCTAACAATAATTTATGTACTGCTGAAATGTATAACAAACAAAGTATTTATCATAATGTACTTTAAATAACATTGAAACATTAGATTAAGTCAGGTTATTTCAATTAGGACATTTAAGTGGCTTGTGTGCCTTAGAGAAAAATACTACTGGTGTGCATCTTGAGACAAAACAATGGCGCTGACATATTTTAAGATAAGCCCGTTCAAGCTTTCATTTAAAAGACTAGACTTAAGCCATGTCTGTGGAACCGGGGGCATGCCAGAAAGATATCAGCTCTGCTGTTGTTCATAAATACCAGTAATGATTTTGTACAATGAGGATGTTGTCACGTCGCTGGATATAGAGTCATCAGTGTCCCAATGTGTAGTGAGCTAGCGTCTTTTATATCCTTACCAGTGCGCAAATTCATGTACATGATTTATAAATTCACAGCCTTGGAAGCTAGGGAGGATTGAGACAAACCCAGTATGAACAAAGGAATAAATTCAATTTTAAAATATATTTAAACAGAGAACAATTTAAAAAAAAAAAAAAAATTCATAATAATATTTTTTTGTGTTTTTTTGTTTGTTTTTTAAATAAGAGCATAAGAGACACATATATATATATATATATATATATATATATATATATATATATATATATATATATATATATATATATATATACTGTTTGAAATGTAGAATGTATCGCAATACATCAAGAGCTTTAGCTGCTACTAAATAATAAAAAAACAACTTACAACTTACTCAAATTGTAATATTGAGGCTGCCATAAATTATTCAGTATTACTGAATAAATATGGAGGGATAAAATATGATTTTGCTCTTTTGTACATTTGTTCAAGTTTGAATTTTATTTGTGCTGTTTATTTTGTTTCGATGTTGTAAGACACATAATTTCACTCAATAATCATTCGAATTTATTCTTTAAAAAAAAGTAAAATAAATAAAAATAGATTTTATATTATTTTATATTTTATATAATACATTTCATTTAATTTTTTCACATTTTAAAATATGTATTTAATGTTTTACCATCCTTTTTGGTCCTCCAGCTGGAAAAGTTTGACAGCGTTTTATAGTTTGCAGTTGGTAGGCTACTTGTTTTATTTCAAATTTATGTATATGCTTACATGGTGGTTTCTATATAAATCATTACAGAATTTATATTTTACAGATAATTGTTTTCTTTAGTAGAGTTCTTGAGTTCACCTATTGCTGGAATGTTGCTGCACTTCTGGCAAGTCCTTCTGTCCTAAACAGAGAAATAGAGAAATCTGGATACATTTTGAACAAAATAGACACGAATCTATCAAAATAGAATAGTATAGTGTCAAAATAGACACTATGGGCATATAGTGTATGCATAGGTATTAGGTCTGAATTCAGAGCTTTTGAATCTTCACAAGATCACATATGACTACTTACGCCTCTCTTATGAATGTCTCTTGTGATATCCTGTCATCGCTGGCTCCATCCGGGAACTCATTGAAATTCTTAATGCCAAGTGTCTTCAGCGCTGCGGGGAAGCAATTGTGTGTGTCATACAGAGTCAGACCACAAGTGTAATTCTTATACTCATGAATTATGAACAAAACAACTTAATGGAAGTATTCAGAGATTTAAAGGGATAGTTTACCCCCCCCCCCAAAAAAAATATTAGCCCATTATTTACTCAACCTCAAGCCATCCTAGGTGTATATGACTTTCTTCTTTCAGATAAATACAATCAGAGTTATATTAAAAAATGCCCTAGCTAAGCCAAGCATTATAATGGCAGTGAATGGCAGCCTAAAAAAGTGCATCCATCCATTATAAAAGTACTCCATATGGCTACGCTTACATGGCTACGGTACTAAATGTTAGTACTACGGTACTAACACAAATTAAGATATGTTTGACGAAATCCGAGAGCTCTGAGGTCCCTCTATAGACAGCAATTGAATTAACACTTTCAAGGTGCAGAAAGAAAGTAAAGACATCATCCAAATAGTCCACGTGACTCCAGTGGTTCAACCAAGCGACGAGAACACTTTTTGCGTGCAAAAACAAACAAAAATAACAACTTTTTTATCATTTCCTTCGAGGCTTCCCTAGATACAACATAGCTCCCGCATCATCATCACACTAGTGTGTCGTGGTGCTCACATTAACGGCATCGACTGCCGTAGATCTCGAAAGTGCTGCACTATTCACAACGGAAACTCCGTAGGAGACTTGTAAGTGTTAATTAAAGAGCTGTCTATGGAGGGGTCAGAGAGCTCTTGAATCTTCATTTGTGTTCTGAAGTCTTACAGGTGTGGAACGACATGAGGGTGAGTAATTAAAGGTCCCGTTTTTCGCGATTCCATCTTTCAAACTTTAGTTAGTGTGTAATGTTGCTGTTAGAGCATAAATAATACCTGTAAAATTATAAAGCTCAAACTTTAATGCCAAGCGAGATATTTTATTTATCAGAAGTTCCCTTTCAAAGCCTACAGCGAACGGTCGGTTTGGACTACAGCAGGAAGTGCAGGGATGTGATGACGTCACTAGAACCGTTTGCTGACTAACCCTCCGCCCACAAGAACACGCAAAAAAGGGGGCGTGGTCTTGTTGCTCTCCCAACAAGAAGAAGAAGAAGGAGAAGAGCGCGCATTCAGCACTTGCATCTCCCCGTTATGGTAAGAGCCGGGACCTTTCCGGGCAAAGTGCGCTAAGCTGCTGTCCAATCACAACACGGGAAGCGCTGGCCCAATCAGAACTCGTTACGTATTTCTGAAGGAGGGACTTCATAGAACAAGGAAATCATCAGGCCGTTTTTAGGACAGAGAAATCAGCGCTGTACAGATAAGTAACGTTTGTGAAAAATACTGGGTTTTTTTAAACGCGAAACATGAACTCATGTTATATTGCACGCTGTAAACATAATCAAAGCTTCGAAAACACGTGAAAAACGGGACCTTTAATGACAGAATTTTCATTTTTTGGTGAACTAATAACCCTTTAAGGTTCTTCACAGAACTGTGCCAAAAAAAGAACTTCTATTTTGAGTGTTTTCTCAGATTATTTACAAAAATGTTTTCTGTCACTTTGCTAAAACCTGTAAATATTTAAAGCTGCACTTTGTAATAGTAGAGGGCGCCTATGCAAAACAAAGGTGTAGTTTGATGACGCCAAGTTAAGAGTTCAGAATCTTGGGACATGTGGTCTTCAAAATAGGAAAATAAGACTCGTGCAGAAATCATGTTCATGGATGCGGTTATTAACAGTACTGTAGTATGAAGCAGAGCATGATCGAATGTTGAAGGAGCTGAGCAAGATCACTGGAGCAATTTGTTACGCAAAAACACGACTCGTGAGCAGCAGGAATGTTATTATGCCGTCCGGACACAGTCGCGGACACCATTTTCGCTTTTCCGGTCATGAGTATGAGGTAACTCTGGTAGCTCTGTTTATCATATCTGATACAAGCGGCAACATCCCGCGATCTCTCTTGAAGCCAATACGGAAGTAATGTAAACTGCAATTCCTCAACTGGCCACTAGGGACAGACTCCAGAAGGGAGCAGAATCTCATTGAGCCCCATGTTAAAATTCTCATCTTTACAGCAGAAAAAAACATGTTTACAGCCTGGTACAAATTGTGGTTTTATAACTCATTTGTTTACGTTACATAAAGCCTTAAAGTTCTGCATAATTAAGGGCGTGGTTACAGGTGGACAGCCATTTATCTGCCATCAATAGTCATTGCATCACCTAAGCCCCGCCCACATCCCGCCTTTTTGTCCATTTTCTGTCATCAGGGAGTGACACGCGATGACTCGTTCGCAAGATGGCAACGCCCAGCTCATCTCTACTTTAAGCTTCAGAACGGCTTATAGGAATCCTATGGGTGACGTCACGAACATATTTTTTTACAGTCTATGATCTGATACATTTAAGTGTGTTTAAAATGATGGTATGACGTTACTCTATACATTCACTCAGCGGCTGCTGTGACACTTGTTTCACACTGCTAAGACTAAAGAGTTTCTGCAGAATAAAACCAGAAACCGAGGGTAACACAGATATGACGCAATTGACAGGCGACTCCCTCAGACGTTCCAGCTCCTTGGTTAAAATAGTAATTTTTCTCACAATTTACAAATAGTTGGAAACATTTGGGGTATTGTAAGAACTCAACTGAACAAAGTATATAACGCTAGTGGGTTTTGGATATTTTACTGCAAAAATACTACATAGTGCACATTTAATTAAAAGAATAAAAAGAATGTAACAAATAAAAAACGCCAACAAAATGCATTTTAAAAAATCCTTAATTTTTCTTGGACAAATTACATTATTTACAGGTATTTAAACAATGGTGTTTTTTGACACCTTTATCCAAAGTTACTTATAGTGCATTCATTCACATTTTACAATTATTATTTTTATTTGGTGTAAGTTAGTTACAGCACATGTTTCCTAAAAGAAAAAAGGCTTTCAACCTCTGCAACTTTTTAATAGATTTAACGTTAACGTTACCTTCTTTGTATTGACCCTGAGTGATAAAGCCTTGACTGGAAGGATCCAGGACTCCAAACAACGCGTCTAAGTTGGACTCGTTAAAGAGACGCGGGGTGTTTCCAAGACGAGCTTTGGAAAGGCTGAGCTTTTCAAGTTGGTCGATCAGAAATTCCCTTGGACGATCTGTAATGGCAGGATTCATATGATTGGGCAAATCACGTTTGTCTTTTCTTTACTGTTTTATCAATTTTATTATTAGCCTAGATTTCTAGAACACTCTAGTCTCCACCAATCATAAAACTCTCAATATCAAATTGAAGCTGTGCAAGGTAACTGTTAAATGCAACAGTTTGTATACGGTGATGGTATCAAATCTACTACGAGCTTTGTCAATCGTTTCACCTGGTCTGTAGAAGAAGAGCATACTAGTTAAATTATCCATCAACTCAATAATCTTGTGTTTGTCGAGGTATTCTGCCGCCTCGTGCTCCCGAGGCGATGACATCTTGGGCTCACTGTCTGTGTTTATCAATGTTGCTATGATACTGCACATGCCGCATGCGCACAAACGTATATATTATAAAATATTATTTATGATTTATGCTTTATGCTTTGCTAAAACTGAAGTGAGGGAAGTGAAATCGCTGTAGTAGACAAGAAAAATGTATTGTTGCATTTCACCTCCAATTTTTATCAATTTATTAAGTTGCTTAAAAGGAATAGCGACCCTCTTCTCGCGACCTATGAAGTTATTTTGTGTAGTTAAAAATGAGATGTTTGATAGAATGGCAGCTTTAGCCCGTTCTCTCGAATATGAAAGAAAAAACTGACTGAGGCTCTAAATCCCTCACATTCTCCCTTTTGGTCAATTTGAGTGAACCATTAATCATAATTCCGGTTAATCCTCTTCAATCTCATTATGTCTCTCGAAACTGAGGGAAATAAAGTCGACCGTGTTTTTAGATTGTGTACTACTTCCCTATAATATACATTTAATATATATATTAAAAAAAGTGTGAGTATGCTAATATATTAATATGTTCATTTTGTAACTTTGTTGTTTATGTTAATGTATTAATTTAATCAAATAAAACATTTAATTTAATTCATAACATTCGATATCGATAAAAAATGTAAACATGACTAATCTAAAATATCATTGAATGAATCTTTGAGAGAAATCTAAGATGTCAATAGAGAAAATGAACACGTCATACTGTTCTTTTGTATTTATTCTTTGTTTTTGGTCCGTTACTTTTAACTCCGACGCACACGAAAATTAGCATAAAATGTTGCAAAATTACACTTTAGTAATATTATTATGAAAAAGTTTGCCAGCATTAGTTGCCTTATCTGACCACCAGATGGAACTGTTTCTTCCGTACTTGTGAGGTTCTGATGGCAGGGATCCCATATTATATTATATTATATTATATTATATTATATTATATTATATTATATTATATTATATTATATTATATTATATTATATTATATTATATTATATTATATTATTATATTATATTTTTCGTCCATATTGTGTAAAGGGGAAGAGGGAAAAACCCCTCCGTACATTTTA
This sequence comes from Pseudorasbora parva, assembly GCF_024679245.1. Classification (NCBI taxonomy): domain Eukaryota; kingdom Metazoa; phylum Chordata; class Actinopteri; order Cypriniformes; family Gobionidae; genus Pseudorasbora; species Pseudorasbora parva. Next base: position 16,417,699 of record NC_090196.1, on the reverse strand, counting down.
GGAATGTATTTTATTGACATTTATATTAATGAATATTATATATATTATTAATATTATTTAATCAGTTGTATACAAAGCTGTGTATAAAACGAAAAAACAACACTTCATAGCCCATTATAGAATACAAAAGCTTGAATTTTCACTTTAAAAAAAATATTATAAAAATACTCCCCACAATGAGCAATTTAAAAACAAAAGTGGCTAAATAAGATTTGAGGATTGAGTCTGGTTCAATTATAATTGACAATGATTTGAAGTTTCTACATTTTTTTGTCATCAATGTATCACTAATATAAAATATTTAAATATTTAAAAATACATCTCGACAAAATAAACTGCATACTTTTAAAATAAAATTAAAAAGGCAGAACAGGTCTGCCATCTTAAGAATGTTAAGAGTTCTTTGAAGATTAAATAATTGGGATATATTGCTTAAGACAATGAAAATGTAGGCCTACTACGATGAATGTGAAGACGTTTCTCCAGCTTGAGGAACAAACTGGTTGTGTGCACCCAAAGTAAACGAAATGCAATGAAAAATTAGTAACAACTAAATCTGCAGAGACACTGAGGGGTAGATTTGGTTTTGAAGTTGACCCTTGCGACTTTTGTCATGAAAACCCAGAAAGAGCATTTATTCTCCCTTTGCTCAGTTAGTAGGACGTTTTGGAAAGATTTAGGCTACACAGCTGGTTAAATAATAAAATTAGCGAACTTGAAAAATTTACAATAGAAGATATTTTTATTTATAATTCTAAACTGACGAGGGATCTTTCACTTCTGATTAAGCTTATCATCATTATGGGTAAATACCACATTCACAAAAGTAAATGGAAAAAACAATTGCCAAATGTAAACTGTTTTAATGTATGTTATTATCCTCCATGAACCTTGTCAAAAATTCTAAACAAACTGTAGAATATATTTGTTATGCTGCTGAAATGTTTTGATCCTGTAACTCATATTATTTATTTGGAGAACAATGCCTTTTTTTCTTCTTTTTTTCCCCATCCTCATTGTCAATCTGCATAATGTTGTTGCCGTGTCTGTTTTTGTTTTTTTGTTTTGCTTGTTTCTTATGCTGTTGTCTCCACGAGAGTTTGTAATAAACATTAATAAAATAATAAAATAAAAATAAAAAGCTGGTTGTGTGACATCATCAGACAGCGACTCTGACAGCTTTCCGTACTGCGCATGCGTAAATTGGCGAGTCCTTGGACACACCGATCGCTGTAGGTGAAGCGGTCTCGGAAGGGACGTTCTGTCAAAATGCAGACCTGGAACCATCTATACCGCACACTCGCCACGGTAGTGACTATTTATTTGCCTCAGTATACTGTACCTTGCATATATCCGTAGTCCATTAGAATGAAAAGAAAGCGTTTTAGACAGACATGTAGTGTTAATACAGTGTAGGCCCAACAACATAATTGCTTGTCAGCGTGCACAGTTGTCAGCCCTTTAACACAAACGAAGCAAAATTAGTGTATTTATAGCTACGTGAATTTACTTGTATCTGTATATAATTTATCGAAAGTGCTAATGCGTATTTATTACACAACTAAGAATTAGGTCTGTCATCATTGGTTGAACTTGTAGGGGCGTGTGGACGGTGTGGTTCCATAACTCTGGAGCTTTTTGATCATTTGTCAATTGTCATATAGCTCACATAATTTTTATCCAGGTACAACTCAAATATTCTACCTTTTTATACCATCATAATTGTTTACATACAACACTCGGTGAGCTGCCTATCTACAATGTGCCAGTGATGCCCAAAAGTGATCTCTAGGACTATGTAGACTGAAAACTAGGTTTTGAGACAGCCATATTTAGGGAAGAGGTTAAACAACATATTTTATAACATTACATGTGAATCCGTGTGCTGTCCTACTGTACTAAAAGTTTAACTAATTATGTTTATTTTTGGGGTTGTCATCAGTACTAGATGAGACTGCAACAACAACAAAAATCAACCACAAATAAAAGAAAATAAAAATTCCTTGGACCTTAATTTGGTCGTATTACATGCTCGTTGGCAGTGATCTAGTCTAAAGAATTAAAACTAAAGAACAAAACCCCTAAGATTTATATTAATTTTTAGTTAGATTGATATAAATTTTATAATGTACTTTTGTCATTATTATTTGTAAAAATATAAATTTTTAGATATTTAGCTAAAAATGTACACTTTATATTTATAAATATATGTATTTCTAAATGTATACATTTATGTGTGAGTGTATTTATTTATATATATATATATATATATATATATATATATATATATATATATATATATATATATATATATATATATATATATACACACACAACACAAACATTATTATGTAAATACAAACGTATTTACGCCAAATGATATATCGTGATTAGGCGCATATATATATATATATATATATATATATATATATATATATATATATATATTACGGGTGGTAATCACCACGATATGATATTGCGATTTATTTATTTATTTTATTTACTTATTTTTTTAAATTGCGATTTGCTGAGTATTGCAATAACATTAATAGGGCCATTATGAAAAGCTGTGTTTATATTAAGTCTAATACTTGTATGGTCCTGGTACAGTATTTTGGAATTTGCCTTTATTGCAACATAATTATGCAGCTGTTTAATTCTCATGATTGACTTTCTTTTTGCTTTAAATTTTCCTTTTTGTGTCCGTTTCTCCCTTAGGATTGTGTATTTTTTAATAAAATATGTTCAGATATATCACTATGCCATTTGTAAGCTTCAAAATAAGCTATAACATATTTGTATTATAAAATAAAATGATTTAGTTTTTATTTCTATTGCACAATACAGCGAGGTCAGCACCTTCCCTGCAAACTGCACGGAGCCACAGTCCTGTCTGCGAGAACATATGCTGACAAAGCAGCAAGTAAGATGACTTCAAGTCATATTTGATTGTAGTAATCGATACTACTGTATCGATTACTATGAAATGCACTAATGCATAATGATATTCAAATAATCATTTGTTCTTTTAAAGTTGATGCTGATGTCACAGTTGTGGGCTCTGGGCCTGGAGGGTACGTCGCCGCCATCAAAGCCGCTCAGCTTGGTTTTAAGGTACCGTTTGACGCCCAGTTCATGGATGCTGTCGGCTTTTGTTTTGACTTCACTGGTAACATGCCACTTTCTTTCACAGACAGTATGCGTGGAAAAGAACGCCACCCTCGGAGGGACGTGCTTGAATGTGGGCTGCATTCCATCAAAGGTTTGATTATTATTATTTTTTATTAATTTTTATTTTAATACTTCCCCCAAAATGCTTTTAACAATGGTTATGGTTAACTTGATTACTTGTTTGCCTATTTAAGGCTCTGCTGAACAACTCGTACCTGTATCACTTGGCACATGGGAAAGATTTCGAAAGCAGAGGCATTGAAAGTAAGTTCAAGTGTAAACATGCAATATGGGTCCGCATAAACAGCTTTTATTGTAACTTTCAGCAGCCAATAGATTTGAATGCTTTCCTTTTGGGAGAGGCCATTTGAACTGTAATAAATTATAGAGGACTGTGGGTATTTCAATTCAGTTTTTTTAACCCTTAAAGACAGAGACAGCAGCCCGCGGCTAAAAAATAACTATTGTTCTAAAATGTTTAATATCTTTTTAAACCGCTATTGCAATCTGTATGCTGTAAAATGCACCGTAAAGAAGATAGTCTCAGCTTGCTTTTCAGAAAGTGAGCATGCTTGCGTCATCAAAATATGCAGCATTGATTCATTAAGGAAGTGCATGTGTGTTGTTCCGCTGGACCAAAAAGAAGCGATTGCTGATCATTAGTATGTACTTGAGAAGAGTTTGCTCCTTTTAACTTTTTACATTGTTTGCATTTGTTGTTCATGTTCAAATGATAATACATTTATCTGAAGAAAAATGTTTGCTTTAGCGTTCTATTATATAGCAATCGTTCTATTTACTTTACTCCTTTAACTTTTTTGGACACATCTACATTGTCAGTAAATAAAATACACCTGTCTTCACTCAAAAACGCCTGGAATAATATTATAATACATGGCTATAACTTGCTGAGGGAGTGTTACATGTAGACAATTTCATCTGGAAGTCTAAAACAAGTCCAGCTTTCTAAAGGAGAAAATCCAAACTTCATGAAGTTCTGTTTGAGTTCACAGTAAAAACACCACATTTCTGCTGCCGTTTTTCTTAAAGTTCTCATTCTATGAATTAATCCATTCTCATATTAAATAAATGTAAAATTGGCTAAATAGAAACTTCTTGTTCTCCCATTAAAATATATATATGGCACTTGATGCTAACTGCTAAAATGGGTGAGGAAAAACAAAGAAAAGCAGAGCCAAGTCATGCGCTCCAAAAATGTTCCAGGTCTTTAAGGGTTGCAGTGCCCCTGTTATTCCTTATTTTGTTTTGAGGTCTAAACCCCTCCTTTCCGAGAGTAGACTCTACTCTGATTGGTCAGATGACCTAGTCTCTTGTGATTGGTCTACTCTGCTCTGATTGGTCAGATGGCTCAGTCTGTGATTGTTCTACTCTACTCTGATTGGTCAGATGACCCAGTCTGTTGTGATTGTTCTACTCTGCTCTGATTGGTCAGATGACCCAGTCTGTTGTGATTGTTCTACTCTACTCTGATTGGTCAGATGACCCAGTATGTTGTGATTGTTCTACTCTACTCTGATTGGTCAGATGACCTAGTCTCTTGTGATTGGTCTACTCTGCTCTGATTGGTCAGATGGCTCAGTCTATGATTGTTCTACTCTACTCTGATTGGTCAGATGACCCAGTCTGTTGTGATTGTTCTACTCTACTCTGATTGGTCAGATGACCTAGTCTCTTGTGATTGGTCTACTCTGCTCTGATTGGTCAGATGGCTCAGTCTGTGATTGTTCTACTCTACTCTGATTGGTCAGATGACCCAGTCTGTTGTGATTGTTCTACTCTGCTCTGATTGGTCAGATGACCCAGTCTGTTGTGATTGTTCTACTCTACTCTGATTGGTCAGATGACCCAGTCTGTTGTGATTGTTCTACTCTACTCTGATTGGTCAGATGACCCAGTATGTTGTGATGGTCTTAGGGCTGTCATTTTTGAGAAAAATCTAATTGGAACAGATATTAAATATCAAGCAATGTATTCGAATATATTCAAATATCTGCACGCCTACATTTGGTCATGGGCCTACGCTACAATACATTTAGAGCACCCTCTATTGGATGAGATGGCAAACAATAAAATAAAAAACAAACGGTATATTCATAAGCACACTTTTTTGTCATTCCGATTGAAAGATTCAGTGGACTGTTTACACGAGACGTTATATAAACCAATTTGGGGTTTACATGTGCTGACTTTCAGTCTGAATCATTTTGTGAAATGCCGCATCACCAGAAATGTCGACGCGGTCCTCTCCAGCAGCTGGAAAGAGTTCCCGGTTGCCATAGCAACTCTCAACGACCCCAAGGACTTATACGGTTTTATAAAAGCTATTTATTTGTTGTAAAGTGTAATAATCATCTCAGAAAAAACGAATTCTTCTGTTAGGTGCAGCTGAAGTATAAAGTGCCTGGGACAAACACTGTCAAGATGAGAGGGTTTAGCCAGGCTATGTCTGTGTCATTATTCCAACATTATCTTCATAACTTCGTACGAATCCGAAAGTTTACCCCTCAGAAAAATGAACTTTCCTCTCTTGTCAACATTATAGCCTGCGTGGTGAACGCGGTGCACACTCTTCAGTTGTGGAGGTTGTGATTGGTCTACTCTGCTCTGATTGGTCAGTTGGCCTAGCCTGTTGTGATTGGTCTACTCTTCTCTGATTGGTCAGTTAGCCTAGTCTGTTGTGATTGGTCTACTCTGCTCTGATTGGTCAGTTGGCCTAGTCTGTTGAGATTGGTCTACTCTGCTTTGATTAGTCAAATGGCTCAGTCGGTTGTGATTGGTGTACTCAGCTCTGATTGGTCTGATGTCCCAGTCTGTTGTGATTGGTCAAATGGCCCAGTTTCTTGTGATTGGTCTACTCAGCTCTGATCGGTCAGTTGGCCCAGTTTGTTGTGATTGGTCTACTCTGCTCTGATTGGTCAGATGGCCCAGTTTGTTGTGATTGGTCTACTCTGCTCTGATTGGTCAGATGGCCCAGTCTGTTGTGATTGGTCTATTCTTTTTTTGATAGAAACTCAACTCCCATTACCATATCTGAATTTTAAGCTCCGGATCTTCCTCAGCACTTGACACACAGTGATACAAACAGTAACGATGGCATTAGTTTTACTGTATAAATTCAAGCCCAAGTCCTCATCCTTTTGTGGTGCTTCAAACTGGATTTGCTTTTGCAGAAAACAGCGTCTTCTCGACATGTTGACAACACTAATCAAACTCGTCTCTCAGCTACAACTACAGTGTTTTAGGGACAAAGTAGACATTGTTCATGAGCAGCCAATTAAGACTATAGGCTGGCATTATGCATATTTATTACAAACCTATAAAGGTTTGAGCAGGAAGACTGGAATGACTGACAGCGTTTTCAGGAAGTTCAGAATCGGTTCTTTCTTTTTGAAGATAAAACCTCCATTTATCGTGCAATTTGATCTATGAAACTTTGCAGACCTTTTACATTCATAAAACACTTAAGCATTAAAAAAGCATAATATGGGCACTTTAGTAATTTTTCAGTCATTTCATAATGATTTATTCTGCATTAGTTCAGGGGATCTCATTGAACCTGGAGAAGATGATGGCGCAGAAGAGCGGGGCTGTCAAAGCTCTGACAGGAGGAATCGCACACTTATTCAAACAGAACAAAGTGAGTTATCATCTTGATTAGTTTTTGAATATTTTCTTTGTTCACATGTGTCAGTAAAGCAACAAACATTTTAAAGTCATCCAGAATGATTGTTTGCAATCCATAGGTAACTCATGTCAATGGTTTCGGAATGATTACTGGTAAGAATCAAGTGACCGCAAAGACCGCTGATGGAGAACAAGTCATAAACACCAAGAACATCCTCATCGCTACTGGATCAGAGGTCACCCCCTTCCCAGGCATTCAGGTACATCAGCGGTAGACAGAGCCTAACATAGGCAAATTATAATAATGATTATTTTAGTTTACAGTACAGCTGTCATAATAAAATCATAATACTAATATTTATAGCTGTCCTTATAAATGTCTATTTTGTCAGAAATCCGCAGGGCCTTGAAGCTTCTCTGTTGTTAACAAAAGCCGGATTATAATCACTTCTCATTACGTTCACTCTGAAACACACAATGCATGTATTTCATTAAATCGCAGCCCTTGAAATTTAAAAATTCACACTAAGCTCTATTGCGATTTTGTTTTTTTATGTTGATTATGTGTGTTAAATTGTGTAAATATATTGTGATCAACATTTTTCTTGCTTTGTACGCCATCTTGTATAATTATGCTCTCTAGCTGCCTTCGGGTCGGTATGTTGAGTTCAGATCAGAATTTTAAATCTCAAATATTTTTCCCTTTTGATAGATTGATGAAGAAAGTGTTGTCTCGTCCACCGGCGCTTTGTCCCTCAAGAAAGTTCCAGAGGAGCTCATTGTGATCGGAGCAGGAGTCATTGGCGTGGAGTTGGTGAGTGGGCGATTGGAAGGTTATAGAGTGAATCTTACAGAATTTAATCATAAGACTGAAGTGCATGTTTGAAACATCGAGGACTGATGATGCTTCTGAACTGGGATTGATTATGGAGGTCCATTTTGTAATTTCCCAGGGCTCCGTTTGGCAGAGGCTTGGTACCAAAGTTACAGCGGTGGAGTTCCTCGGCCACGTAGGCGGCATGGGCATCGACATGGAGATCTCCAAGAACTTCCAGAGAATTCTCCAGAAGCAGGGGTTGAAGTTCAAACTGGGCACAAAGGTCATGGGTGCCACCAAGAGACCTGACGGCAAGATCGATGTGGCGTGAGTGTGGCGTTTCTCCTGTTTAAGGATTGAATTTTTCTAGTGCTTTTGCCCATGGTGTTAATTCCTTTGGCTAGTGTGGAAGCTGCTGCTGGTGGCAAGAACGAGACGCTCACCTGTGACGTTCTGCTGGTGTGCATTGGTCGTCGTCCCTTCACCAGTAACCTCGGCCTCGAGTCTGTCGGAATTGAACTGGATAACCGCGGGAGAATCCCGGTCAACGGCCGTTTCCAGACCAAAGTGCCCAGGTGAGACGACTTCAAATGTTGTCTTGCATTTGTTTTGACGAACAAGTCTTAATTTGTGCTTCTAACCTTTTTTTAGTATCTATGCCATTGGAGATGTTGTAGCTGGACCCATGTTGGCCCATAAAGCCGAGGATGAGGGGATTATTTGTGTCGAGGGCATGGCAGGAGGTGCCGTCCATATCGACTACAACTGTGTGCCCTCTGTTGTATACACACACCCCGAGGTCGCCTGGATCGGCAAGACCGAGGAACAGCTCAAGGAGGAAGTGAGTAGACTCGTTATTTTAGCACACTTCTCCATCTTAAATTGTCACAAAATGATCACAGATAGCTAACGTTTGCCTGTTTTCTAGGGTGTGCCATATAAAGTGGGCAAATTCCCCTTCGCGGCCAACAGCAGAGCAAAGACGAATGCTGACACAGATGGACTTGTAAAGATCCTCAGCCACAAGGACACAGACAGGATGCTGGGAGCACACATTCTGGGAACGGTAATGCTATATCTGCTTTTGCTTTTCCTGTGTAGGAAGTTTAATGATGTGATAATTCATATATTACATTTTTACTTTGCAGGGGGCAGGGGAGATTATTAATGAGGCTGCATTAGCTATGGAATATGGAGCATCATGTGAGGACATTGCAAGAGTGTGTCACGCCCACCCTGTAAGTCTCTCTGAATTTGGTCTACTGGGTTGTTATTGTCTTCACTCTGAAGTGGCAGTTATTAAATGATCCGTGTGCAGATTTTGTCACCAGAATAGTACGTGTGTTCTGTATGCGCACCGCCCGATTATTTTGTACACGCGCAGGTCACACATGCCAACACTGGCCCGGGCCATTGTTTCACAGTAGAAAACGAAAACTAAAGAGACGGAATAACAACAAAATACCAGAGACTGCAAAAACAACAGACGCCCACAAAGAATGCAAAAACATGTTAATTGGTTCTAATTTCTGGAGAGAAGTGGCGTAGACACTGGACTAAGATGAAACGCATGTGTCGACCGCCTGCGTCCGTGGCTATGCTAGTATACACACACAAAAAAACAAGTGCACTTTCAAGCTTAATAGACATTCTGAGGAATGAGCACTCTAATCTTCTTTAATTTAATTTAATTTAATCTAATCTAAATCTTTTTATTTAAATTTGAATTCTTAAATAATGAATATACAATTAATAATAATAAATTGCAACATGTTTATATTTTTCACGTGTTAACCAGCTTTTTTTTCCTCTTTTGCCCACCTCACAAGTGTCTTTAAATATAATCTACAGATTTTCTTTTAAACAATTATTAACACTTATCTTGGCCATTTTTAAAAAGTTTTTTGAGTAAAATAATTCATATAAAATATCTTAATTTAAAATATTTTTTTTAATTATAAATTGTTTATGTATTTTTTTCATATTTCTTATATAATATTGTGATATATTCTGATATAATATTTGAAAATATGTGATATTACTGTTATAAATAATAATTGTAAAAAAATCAAATGTTAAGCAACTTTTTTTCTCTTTTGCACCTCACAAGTGTTTCTGAATAGTTTTTTTCTTACTTAATTTTCTCTATTACGTATTATTATAAATAATCATTCTGATGTGATTAGTTTTATTATTATCATCAATCTTTTTAAAATATATTTGTATTGTAATTTATTGTCATTTTTTAATCATAAATTTTCAACGTGTTACATTTTCTTCTTTTGCACCTTACAAGTGTTTCTGAATAGTCTTTTTTCTGTTTAATTTTCTCTATTAAGTTATTGTTATTAATTATCATTCTATAAATAAAAATGACCGATCTTGGCCTTTTTGTTGCCTTTTTTATTGTAAAATAATTAATATCAAAACTACATTTTAAAAATGTGATTAGTATTATCGTTATCAATAATTTTTTCAATTCTTCAATTCTTTTTTTTCTTTTTTTGTAATTTATTTGTATTATTGTCATTTATTAATCGTAACATTTGGTTTTCAAATGTGTTGACTAACATTTTCCTCTTTTCCTAGACTGTATCAGAGGCCTTCAGAGAAGCCAACCTTGCTGCTTCGTTTGGAAAAGCTATCAACTTCTAGATTTTCTTATCATACACTTGTATATAAATACACTATCAGCTGCATTTTTTTTCCCACAAAAAAAAAAAAAAATCACACAATTTGTAGTTCTTCAATCTCTAAAAAAAAAAATGAAGATGAACCTTCATGCAAACATCCCGAATAATCCTGTAAAACACTTAGTCTGTTATTTAAATGTCATAATAAAGAGTTTGGAACTTTGTCTGACTGAGAAGAATATTGTTTGGATTGTATAAATCAGTGTTGTTCAGTTTCATGCCGGTGGTCATAAACGGTTTCCTAAACAACAAAGCAATAATTTTGAAGGTTGGGAAAATGGATTTTGGCTGTATTGATACACATGGGAGATGAATAAAATGAAACATCATTATGCAGTGTTAGAGCTTGCTTTCACTGAGGGAGACATGGTGTGCATTACAGTTTAGAAGTTATGAGATTTTGAAAAGATTATTTAATACAGTTTGAGGGGAGTGGTTAAAAGTTACATGTTCTGGCTGGGTTATATAGAGTGTATGTATGTATACGCATACACATATACACTGATAAGGCACAATATTATGACCACTGACAGGTGAAGTCAATAACACTAATTATCTCTTCACCACAGCAAATGTTAGTGGGTGGGATATATTAGGCCGCAAGTGAACATTTTTACTGAAAGTTGATGTGTTTCAAACAGGAAAAACGAGCAAACGTAAGTATTTGAGCTAGTTTGGCAATAGCCAAATTGTGATGGCTAGATGACTGGGTCAGAGCACCTCCAAAACTGCAGCTCTTGTGGGGTGATACATGGAGGCCCCACCTTGCAACTTACAGGATTTAAAGGATCTGCTAATAACATCTTGGCTAAAATTTGTGGCATGCTGTCAGTTACCTCAGAAAATGAGTCATCCATCAATTTTAAAGGCAAATCAAAAACAGAATTTGACAGATATTCACTTATAGTGAGTCGCTGGAGATATGATCTGTATTTTTACTGTTATTAACCAAGCACTGCTTTTGCAGACTTGACAAAAAATCCTAAATGTGGAACTGAATTAATTGTAAATTAGCAATGTGCCACCCAACTCATGACCTTGCACTGCCTAATATGCATTTGTCACTGAAGGGTAATTAAACTGAAGGGTAATTGTTACATCAGGATAATAAAAAAAAAAAAAAACATTAAAACTACAGTTAGGCTACATTAAAGATTATAATAAAATATGTTATACAATTCTAAACTTTCTTTCATAATAGTGAACAATGCAGTAAAATGGAATTGTTACTATCCTGTATCCTCATGGATAAGACTAAGTTTATTACTATTTAAACTTAAAAGTTCAGAATATGTGAAGAACTGAAGTCATTTCTTCTTTTTAATTAGGAAAGTAAACATGCATGAACTGATTTTATTCTAAAGGTTTAAGGTAATCCTGCGTTTATTTTTTGTGTTCTCATTTGCATGCCAGCAAATATAAATTAGGCTACTTAAGTTATAATCATAATTAATGAATAACCGTATAGGATAAGACATGATTTGAAGAACGATTTGATATTGTGATCGTATGGCGTTGCATGTATTTCTAAGTTTAGATGCAGTTCCTCCTTCAGACCATCAGATGTCATTATTGTCTCCTTCATAGCGCAACTATATGCGGTTTATCACGTTCCTCTCAGAAATAGCTTTTTATAGCAGATTATTATTGTCTTAATTTGAACAGTTAATTCCTGTAAACCGGACTTCTTTATCTGAAATGTTTTGCTTAAATTGTGCTTATGCAATAATTCCTAAAAATAAACTAGTTTGAAATTGTGCCTAAGGCAAATGTAAATGTTTTCAAATACATTCTGGGGCCAGTGTGGATGTGTCTACTTTAGATATCTCATAATAAATTAATGAAGAAAGGCCCCGAAAGTGAACACTAATGGCTTCGATCAAGTTGGATACATTTACTGAACCATGCCAGCTGAGACCTTGCTGTCTCGCACAGTGGGAGCTGGTATGACCAGCAAAAACACAGGAAGGGTCGGATGTAGCTTTACTGTACCTGAAGACAGCTTCTTCCTTTTGGTATGAAAAATAAACCGGTTGTGGTAAAACTGAAGGTATGTTTAATATTAGGGCAAGAGTTGAAAAAATAGTGAGAGTCTCCATGAAATCCAAATCGACAAATCTTATGTTTTATGGAATATTGAATTGTGTATTTATCCGTGCACAACATTATTTTATTTACTTATTTATTTCGATGTGCCCTTGTAATCTTTAAAGGCACAATATGTAAGATTTTCAATTAAAATATAAAAAAAACACTAGAACAATTTGTTGACATGTAGCCTTACATTATCAGCCTAATACATTATCCCAAATGTTTCCAACAATGTTTATATCAAGAGAAATAAACTATTTTATTTAGGACACGGACCATGTCTGCGAGATGCCTATGACATCATACCCGTTACCCTCGATTTACGGAAACCATGGAAACACGCTTTAATGTGATGTGTTTTTATTAGACAGGTAAGCAACTCTTTGGATACACTGATCGATAGAAACCGTATTAGTTCCATACATAGACAGTAAAAGAAATGGACAGAGCTATCCCATTGACTTCAACGGCGGAAAGTGATGTCAGTAAAGGAGCACTCACTTCCTGATGGCTGAGCGAACTGCGCAGGCTCAGACTGAGCTTGACGACGTAGATGTGACGTGAGCAACCTGTCTGACAGTTCTAGGTCTTCTAGTAGTTGTGGAAAGTGAATTCTGAATCACGTTGTTTAAATATTTTCTCCCGTTGCTTTTGGCTCACTATGGGCTTCTCCCCATTCTTCCCTCTTGACTTTATCAGACTTTTGTCTCCACGTACCCCCGACTGTCTCATAGACAGTAAAAGATTGCCTGCGAGCGTCTCCTCATACGGTAACTGTGCGACAGAGTCGCATTGGTTATGAAGCAATCGTTAGCCTATTTTTACAAAAACAGCTTCTGCGGGGCGATAGTGTAAGATACAATAACGGAGCCTTGTATGCATTGTCGTGTTTCTTTAGAAATAAAAAATGGACAAATGGCGTCTTTAAACGCCTCAGATGTAAAGTTATTCACTGTCAAAGTGACTCAAAAATGAATGGGAGTCAATGGGATGCTAACAGCAGGTGATGGCTTGGTTAGCAATGGCAGCCCCATGGGGTGGAACGCTTTCCGAGCGCTAGATAACCCCCTTGGTTCCGTACCCTGATTCCCTAAAGGGAACAGAGCCGTACATCAAACTACATGACAGACTGAAAGCTTTAATTCATTGTTACATAACTTAATACAGTCTTATTGTTTAAATCTTGTTTTCTTGATTCACAGCAGGTACCATCTTTTACTATGCCTAATATCGTTCTAGTTTACTACAGAGTGCAAGTGTCTCATAGCCTTGTATACAGACTTTTATTAGCATACCATAACTTTCAACACTCAAATGTATCTAATATGATAAAACAGTGCTCCATTACGATTGGTTGACCTCATGTGAGTGACACATTCTCTTGGCCCTACACCAACCTCATCGGAGAGGAGTCACTTCAGGGCAGGGGAAGTTTTACTTAAAGTGACAGTATGTAATTTCGCAAAACTTACCAAAATAACGTAGCCTGACGTGGTCATACTCAATTCTAGTCAGAATATGAGTCTGAAACTGCTCCATTGGGCTGTGATTATGGGGCGTGTTTCAACCGAACCAGGAAAGACATCAATTGGATAGAGCTACAACTAATCAGAGCAACGAAGCGACGCATTGTCAAATGTCAACAGAGCTCAACTGCACTGTGTTGCCAAGTCCGTTTTTTTTTCTTTCTTTTTTCGCGGGTTGTTTTCTATATCAGCGGGTTGAAGCGACTATTATGTGATATATAGACCCATGAGTGTGAATTTTAGCAGGCAACCTTGCCAAAATAACACACATTTTACCCCCCAAACGCCATTTTTCCCCCAGAGAACCCCCCGAGAAGCTATTGTTTTTAGAGATAGTAGTTGGCGGGTTTTGTTGTAAAAACTTGGCAACCCTGTCTGCACGCGCGCTGAAATCAGGCTGGAATACACAATCTTTGCCGGTGTTGTAAAAAATAATTTAATGATACACAGAGTACTTACCCAACATGATCATCATTTCTGAGAGAAATTGTGAAGGTGAAATATAATCAAACAAATATAATCCAAGCCCCTTTGATGACGTGCATGATTACGTTACTGTTGATCATCTGTCCATCATCGTCTAAAGCCCGCCCTGATGATTTCATTGGTCCGAACAGTTTCTGTTCGGAGATAATTACTCCTCTATTGAGCAATGCCAGACCGAACTGCCCAACCTAAAAAAAATTGTGGGCGGGGAAGTTCAGCCGGCATCCAGGCTAAAAATAACGCCTTTTTTTCGTGGAGGTGCTTTTATTATGCTGTAAGCAACCGCTTTTGCTTCGTCCGCTCATGGGGTAGGCCTAGCCTATGTGGTGTAACGGAGCACTGTTTTATCATATTAGATACATTTGAGTGTTGAAAGTTATGGTAGGCTAATACAAGTCTGTAAAAAAAAAAAAAAAAAGATTAATATAAACCTCATGTTTAATTCTTGCATCAAATATCATCAGTGGTTGTATATCAAGAGCAGGGACAGTTTTTATGCATTTTATTTCATGATTTCACCGGAACAAATAGAAATAGCCTCCCCGTCCACAATAAGTTTTCCAAAAGTTTCTCATCTAAGACACATCAGTAAACGCCAAATTCAACTTACTGCGCATGCGTAAAAGCTCTGAGATGACACAGACATCGTAGTTATCACACAATTTTTCTGAGAGAATTTTATTTAGCAAAATATCTCACCATTCACTGATATGTCCAGGTTGCTCTCAGTCAACCATTATTAAGTTTGGTCTAAAACACAACTCAAATGCAAACTAATTGCATGTCATCCTTGCAGGACTGTGATAAAGTGAGCAAAATAATGTATTTTAGCAACTGCGTGAAAATGAATACATAACTGGCACAATAGCAGTATAAAGATATGTATTTATTTGTGCAAATGCCTCACATGACTAAACATGCGTCATTTTCAAATATTTCCGTCACCACACAACGACGCGAAAACATTTATTTCAAATTTATCGGCTTTGGAGAGCGTTTAAAAAAAAAACTACGCTTTCGTTGACGTAAAACGCCCTCTCCCAGTGGACGGAAGGCCAAAACGGAGAAAAAAAAGATGCGTTTTCAAATGCATTTTAAGCTGTGTTTTTGACATGCAGGCCTCATATAAATCAGATGCAAGAAAGAAAAGACTATTCGCAACTTCTGTTTCATGTCGACTTGACAGCTGATACTGACATTCAGGCTATTTAAGTATTTGACACTTTACTCTTATCACTTGTTTAGCTTACAGGCAGTCAAGCAATTCTTATTTTAATCTTCAATCCTCCGCTGTCAGTAGCGAGATGCTTGTCACTGCTGCAAGGAACTTTTCAACAGATGGTGATAAACCTGTTAGCACTTTATTTCACACATTTCCAACGCCCACCCTTCCTTTTTATCCCCTGAGCTCATAACTATTTTAAGCTCCCTATAGATTCCCAAAACAACAGGAACATGATGAAGAAAATTTGAGCTGGTGAAATAGCAATAGGTCTAATCCTAATTCATTTAAAAAATAAATAAATATGACTGCACGATGATTATCAAATCAAAGGCTGTGATTTAATTAACCCTTGCTCATGAATTATGATACCTCAGTCAGGATTTCCCCCCTGTGTTTTTATTGCTCTTAGGGCATGAAAAACAAGATTTGAAATGTATTTTAACAAAGGCCTTCTAAAGCGAAGTGGCACGTTAGTGTACAAAAAAATATCCATATTTAAAACTTTATAGACTAAAATAACTAGCTTCCGGCGGTCAGCTGCGGTACGCACGCGAAAGAGTAAAAAGTTATGGTGAAAGAGTAACCCTTGATCTTGACGCATGCATATTGATGAACTAAACCTTTAACATAGCCTGACGTGGTCATACTCAATTCTAGTCAGAATATGAGTCTGAAACTGCTCCATTGGGCTGTGATTATGGGGTGTTTCAACCGAACCAGGAAAGACATCAATTGGATAGACCTACAACCAATCAGAGCAACGAAGCGACGCATTGTCAAATGTCAACATACTTCAACTGCACTGAGTTGCCAAGTCTGCGTTTTTTTCCCAGCGGGTTGTTTTCTATGTCCGCGGGTTGAAGCGTCTATTGTGTGATATACCCATGAGTGCGAATAGCAACCTTTTAGCAGGCAACCTTGCCAAAATAACACACATTTTAACCCCCCAAACGGCATTTTTCCCCCAGAGAACCCCCCGAGAAGCTGTTGTTTAGGGCTAGTAGTTGGCGGGTTTTGTTGTAAAAACTTGGCAACCCTGTCTGCACGCGTGCTGGTATCAGGCTGGAATACACAATCTTTGCCGGTGTTGTAAAAAAAAAATATATATTTAATGATACACAGAGTACTTACCCAACATGATCATCATTTCTGAGAGATATTGTGAAGGTGAATGCATATACAAACAAGCTCTCCGTTTAGGTTTCGAAAAAATATAATCCAAACCCCTTTGATGACGTGCATGATTACGTTACTGTTGATCATCTGTCCGTCATCGTCTAAAGCCCGCCCTGATGATTTCATTGGTCCGAACAGTTTCTGTTCGGGGATAATTACTCCTCTATGGAGCAATGCCAGACCGAACTGCCCGACCTAAAAAATGTGTGGGCGGGGCTAAGTTCAGCCGGCATCCAGGCTACCTTTAACATAATCCAGTAATAAAACAGCAATATTGTGTATATTTAACAAACAATGAGTAAAATTACATAAAATCATGTAAAGCCTATAAAATATACAAAATATATAAATGTGACATATTGCAAACGCAACTGAACTTCATACAAATTGAACTACATATCTTTGATATCAAAACATGAGGACGCGATTCCATCAAAGATCTCTACAACCTGTTAAGGTACAACTGTCGAAACCCAAACCCAAGATGCTCCCTCCAGTGTACCAGAGTATGTCGATTTACCCTTACTAGCTGATCATTCTGATTTTGTTCAAGATAGACACGTTTCTATAGCTCTCCAATGAGAAAACCTAGCGATCAGGTGTTTTCAATCTCATCTGAAATTTGCAGTGTTGGGGGTAATGCATTAAAAGTAACATGCGGAACACAATCAGATTATGTTTTAATGTAAGGAGTAAAATAATGGATTACAAAAAAAAACAAAAAACAGGCATTATGTAATCATATTACTTTTGGGGGGTGAAATGCTGTTTCATGCATACTGAGCTTTTTACACTGTTAAAGACTTGGATTCCCATCCTAAACATAGACAAAGTTTCAAAAACTAATGTTGGACTTTGATGGAGTATTTCTGTGTCAAAATTACTCCTTCCGGTTTCTCACAAGTTTCGGAGAGTTTTTTTCGGGTATAGGTTAGCTCGACGTGAACAGAGCGGAAGGTCCGCTGCATTTGAACCGTTTTGAACGCAGAAATGACGGTAAGCTTCACAACATCGCTTCATTTGCGTCGCAAAGTGGATCTCCACGGTCACTGCTGTCACAGGACTTCACCAAATCATACCAAAGAAGTGTGTTTTTGACGGAGCGGTCCCAGCGATAAAGGTTCCGTCCTGCTTTGGAAGCAGTCGGTGAGTAAAACTGCTTCAAATGTCTGTGCTGTTGGCTATCGTCACGTGAGTAAACATCAGTAAACGACACGATCGCGTGCTTCGTCATTCAAATGCGCTAACGGTTACTCCATTGTTGTTCTCTGTATAACGTTACACTAGTCCGACGTGCAAAAACGTTTTGCTTGCTACCGCTAAGGTTTAGTCGCATACAATAGTCCATAAACCGAATCATGTCCTCATAAACTGCGAGTAAATACACACAAATGTTGACAGGTCAGTAAATACAGTACATACCACAGAGACGGACGTCCTGCTGCTGCTGTTTCTCCTGTTCAATTTATTTCAGCCTCCGAATCTGATTCTGGATCATATATCTATTAGCTGAGATCGTCAAGGGTTTCTCCACGCTTGAAGACGTCACCGCTTTGTGCGCATTCGTCATTCTTTAGCTAAAACATAAACAAAACAAAACATAATGCAAAATCCTGGCCTGGTCCTCTCTCGTCCTTCACTGTCGTGGCTCCTCCTTTTATGCGTCCGAGCTCCTCCGTGAGACACGAGACCGGTGCGGCGCACAGCTGGCGCTCATCATCACTCAGCCCACCAGCGAAATCACTTTGAAAATAGCGGAAGAAAAGCAAAAACGTAGGTATCATTACATAACTTAATGTCTAATGTTAAAGCTTGTATTTACGTCTGTGCTCATTAGAAGCAAGACTAGCCGACATCTTGGAAGTGACATCAAATGATTCATCTCGCTGAGGTCAGGGTTGATCGTAACCCAAGTTTAGAAGTCGAATATCCTACTTTGATTGGTGTTTCAGACGTTATTTCCAAGAAGGGGGTTGGAAAAATTCTAAGTGTCATCCGTCTGGAATGCAGCATTAATACCACTTCAAAGTGGGCGGGATTATAGACTGATCGCTATAGTTGCGTCACCTCTAGTGCCATGACATCACCATTAAGGCGACACAAACAAACGTGTCGCAATGGAGCATATCGATGGAACGGTGTTCTTGATTCTCGGCATGTGGATGTTTTTCACTGCAGGTTTGTTTGGTGACTCGTGTCGCAAATCCAATGACGCTGGTAGTGAAGATTCTCTCTGACCAATCAGTGATCAGCAGTGTTTACACACCACATTTTAGTATCAGGGCAGCTCGCTTGGAACCACAACCGAGGTGTTACTATTTAAGCGAGCTGTACCAAACTGTACCACGGAGTGGAAAGCACCATTAAAGAACTACATGGCAGGGTGAATGCAAATGTTTATCAGAACCTCCTTTGGCTCTGATTTTCATGCAAGACCTAAATGACCTTTCAATGAACCCTGTCACACTGCTAAAAGGGTATAGTCACACAAAGCATAGGATTTAGGGTATAGGACTTAAGGTGGTTGTTAAAGGAAGGGCTGTTTGATAAAGTGGAAGGTTGCAGACCTGGATCAGGTTTGCACACACTGCAGGAGGGATTTTGGCCCACTCCTCCAAACAGATCTTCTCTAAATCAGTCAGGTTTCTGGCCTGTCGCTGAGAAACAGAGTTTGAGCTCCCTCCAAAGATTCTCTATTGGGTTTAGGTCTGGCGACTGGCTAGGCCACGCCAGAACCTTGATATGCTTCTTACAGAGCTTTGGGTCATTGTCATGACTCATGTTGGACAATGCCTTGACCCAGCCTTGACCCATCTTCAATGCTCTAACTGAGGGAAGGAGGTTGTTCCCCAAAATCTTGCAATACATGGCCCCGGTCATCCTCTCCTTAATACAGTGCAGTCACCCTGTCCCATGTGCAGAAAAACACCCTCAAAGTATGATGCTACCACCCCCATTCTTCACAGTAGAGATGGTGTTCATGGGATGGTACTCATCATTCTTCTTCCTCCAAACACGTTTAATGGAATTATGGAATTATAGTCCAAAGGAGATTGACACTCATGTTTAGCTTCTTCCATTTTCTAATGATTGCTCCAACAGTGGACCTTTTTTCACCAAGCTGCTTGGCAATTTCCCCGTAGCCCTTTCTAGCCTTGTGGAGGTGTACAATTTTGTCTCTTTAGACAGCTCTTTGGTCTTGGCCATGTTGAATTCTTACTGATTCTATGGAGTGGACAGGTGTCTTTATGCTGCTAACGACCTCAAACAGGTGCATATAATTAAGGATAATAAATGGAGTGGAGGTGGACATTTTAAAGGCAGACTAACAGGTCTTTGAGGGTCAGAATTCTAGCTGATAGACAAATGTTCAAATACTTATTTGCCATATGTGTTCAAGCTATGGCACAAAGTGAGAAAGGCTGACTTGTGGTAAACCTTTGGATTATATATCGAAAAACACAGGACACCTGAAATCAAGCGCAGCTGACATCTGAGGTTTCACACCTCAGGTGGTTGCATCTCATTAGTGGAATGAATTCTGACTGATCCGGCACCATTTTGTCAACTGCTCTCATGAGTTTTCGGTCACGCATATCTTTAGGTAAGTGAAGTTTTAGCATTTCAAAGTCTTTTTAAGGTTATTTTGTGCAGCATTATGTATTTGTTTGAGGAGAGTGTCGAATTATCCTCAGTTGAGTGTATTTACCATTTCAATCCCATGTGTAATGCAGCACACAGTCACCGAACGAGTCATTGATTGATGATTTAAAACTCTGGACTAGTTTTCCTGCGTGCGTCCGTTTTTAACGCGCCTCAACTATCGTACAGTCTGACATTTATGACAGTTTTGGTCTTACAGTGTGACATGGCTTACAGCACTGATTCCTCTTGTACAGCCTGACAAGTAACAATCGTGAAGGATATACTAAATCTGATAGTGTGCACCCGGGTTTAGATTTGTTGCGGCCGCGACATATTGTTACTTTTGTAAACGCGGGTGTGTTGTGGCCATGAGATCTTCTGAGGGGAACGCCATCTTTTTGTTCGCGTCTATGAGCTTAAAGCGATGGTTACTCGCCCTCATGTTGTTCCTAAGGATTTATTGAATGTGTGTTATAGATATTAGTTTTTTTTTTTTTTTTTTTGGTGCAAAAAAATATTTAAAAAATCAATAAATTCAAATCTTAACCTGGCTAGTGATGGATTACATTGTTTTAAAACAAAAAAAAGTGACAATAAATGATGACCGAATTATATTTTTGGTTGAACTATCCCTTTAGTTTAACATTTATTTTAATCATAATTATGCAGACCTAGCTTCCAGGTTGCATTGCTATTTACATTATTTAAATTCAACTTGTTAATGCAGGTGCAGTCAGTTGACACAACGCGAATCCCAGCAACACACTTCCAACACTGATTAGTGTCACAATTCACCAGTGTGAGTGCCCGTGCTCGCCACCAGAAGGCACTTCAATCTGGACTGTCATTCTATCATAAACTACATTACCCATTATCCTTTGCCCGGACTCATTAGCACCTATGATTAGCACTCACTGTTTACACCTGTGTTTTCTTCACCATATATAAGCCTGGTTATCTCTGTCATTCACTGCAATGTCTTGTTTTGTGTACACTGCATTTCTGAGCATTTTCTCTGGTTTCATGTCACTTGGTTTGTTGGATTTCTTGCCTGTTTCCCGGATTACCCGTTTCTCCTGTCATGTTTGCCTTTTTGGACTGTTTGCTTGTGTATGACCCTCTTAATAAATACTGAATTTAGATCTCCTACCTTCTGTGTCAGAGCGGTTGTTTACAATTAGAGACTTTATTTACCTTGTGAAGTTGTTGTTTGTTATCTTTAGCAAGTTACTGTGATCCCCTCCCTTCTACTTTAACTCTCATTGCTTGTTGAGCATAATACACACTTGAAATTTGGTGTAAAATTAAGTCTAGACTCTTTGAATGTTATTTATTTTAATATAAATGGTTTCTGAGTGACTGTAAACATTTGTCAAAAGTAAATTATTGAATACATTTTTGTTGTTGATTTACCATGGAGTTAATAAGACTTTTACATAATGCTCAAAGTTGCATGTGGGCCACATAAGGGCCATTAGATTTTAACAAAACACAGCCATACTAAAATTCCATATAAGGGCCACATACAATTGTATGGTTTGGCTCACGTTTGGTGGAGTTATGGCACTGCTTTGGCTGAGCTGTGGTAAAGAAGAAGTGGGCCAGATCTGGGCCGGCAAACACAAACTAATCTGGGCCACATCTAAGCTGTTTATCTGGGTCAGATCTGGGCCAAAGGAAATTTGCTGACTGGGACAGAACTGGTGAAGCAAACTCAGAAAACACCGGGGCTGAACCGGTCTTGAAGAGCTGAGAGGACCGGACACCCGTAGAGGGAGAGGCAGTGCTATAGAGACGATCACAGCCAGGTACAGGGCCACGAAGGTCTACTTTAAGCAAATGCAGGACTCAAGCAAAACCTAGGCGCAAAGCTGTAACAGACAATCAAGACAACACACACTCACCTAAAGGATTATTAGTAACACCATACTAATAATGTGTATTTCCCGCTTTCGCTTTCAGAACTGCCTTAATTCTACGTGCCATTGATTCACCAAGGTGCTGAAAGCATTCTTTAGAAATGTTGGCCCATATTGATAGGATAGCATCTTGCAGTTGATGGAGATTTGTGGGATGCACATCCAGGGCACGAAGCTCCCGTTCCACCACATCCCAAAGATGCTCTATTGGGTTGAGATCTGGTGACTGTTGGGGCCATTTTAGTACAGTGAACTCATTGTCACATTCAAGAAACCAATTTGAAATGATTCGAGCTTTGTGACATGGAGCATTATCCTGCTGGAAGTAGCCATCAGAGGATGGGTACATGGTGATCATAAAGGGATGGACATGGTCAGAAACAATGCTCAGGTAGGCCGTGGCATTTAAACAATGCCCAATTGGCACTAAGGGGCCTAAAGTGTACCAAGAAAACATCCCCCACACCATTACACAACCACCACCAGCCTGCACAGTGGAAACAAGGCATGATGGATCCATGTTCTCATTCTGTTTATGCCAAATTCTGACATCTGAATGTCTCAACAGAAATCAAGCCTCATCAGACCAGGCAACTGTCCAGTTTTGGTGAGCCTGTGCAAATTGTAGCCTCTTTTTTTTTTCCTATTTGTAGTGGAGATGAGTGGTACCTGGTGGGGTCTTCTGTTGTTGTAGTCCATCCACCTCAAGGTTGTGCGTGTTGTGGCTTCACAAATGCTTTGCTGCATGCCTCGGTTGTAATGAGTGGTTATTTCAGTCAAAGTTGCTCTTCTATCAGCTTGAATCAGTCGGCCCATTCTCCTCTGACCTCTAGCATCAACAAAGCATGTTCGCCTACAGGACTGCTGCATACTGGATGTTTTTCCCTTTTCACATCAATCTTTATAAACCCTAGAAATGGTTGTGTGTGAAAATCCCAGTAACTGAGCAGATTGTGAAATACTCAGACTGGCCCGTCTGGCACCAACAACCATGCCACGCTCAAAATTGCTTAAATCACCTTTCTTTCCCATTCTGACATTCATTTTGGAATTCAGAAGATTGTCTTGACAAGGACCACAACCCTAAATGCATTGAAGCAACTGCCATGTGATTGTTTGATTAGATAATTGCATTAATGAGAAATTTAACAGGTGTTCCTAATAATCCTTTAGGTGAGTGTGTATACATACATACATACATACATACATACATACATACATACATACATACATACATACATACATACATACATACATACACACACACACACACACACACACACACACACACACACTTACTGTATATTATGTAAACAAAAACTAATCGATTTGACAGCCCTAATATTTTTGTACATAAATTCCATGTTTCTAAATGATGAGTAATATAATTACCACAGACACTGAAATGCACGGAAACCCATGATAATGCATCCGTTATTCCATTAAGCTAATGCAACATGATATTTCAAGTTGCCTTGATTGAATTTAAATATACAAAGCTTTCAGGAAGTGACTGGCCTATTGATGGTCTATATTTTTTTTCAAAAGTGTGTTTAACTGTTTGGAAGCAGATCTCCTAGAAGTGGTGAACTCCTCACTTCTCTACGGGACTTTTCCAACCGCCCTTAAAATTGCAATAGTTAAGCCTCTTCTGAAAAAGAGAAATCTAGATAACTCCATACTGAGCAACTACAGACCAATCTCAAATCTCCCCTTCATAGGCAAAATCATCGAAAAAGTTGTTTTCGATCAACTAAACAAATTCTTAAACTCAAACGGATTCTTTGACAATTTTCAATCTGGTTTCCAACCGCATCACAGCACAGAGACAGCGCTCATAAAGATTATAAATGATATTCGCTTAAATACTGATACAGGCAAAACATCAATTCTGGTTCTACTCGATCTCAGTGCTGCATTCGACACTGTTGACCACAACATACTTCTAGACAGGCTGGAAAACTGGGTCGGGCTTTCTGGGATGGTCCTCAGATGGTTCCGATCATACTTAGAAGGGAGAGGTTATTATGTGAGTATAGGAGACCATAAGTCTGAGTGGACGTCCATGACATGCGGAGTCCCACAAGGGTCAATTCTAGCACCTCTCCTGTTTAACCTGTATATGCTGCCACTGAGCCAAATAATGAAAAAGAACAATATTGCTTACCACAGCTATGCTGACGACACCCAGCTCTACTTAGCACTGTCACCTAATGACTACAGCCCCATTGACTCGCTGTGCAAATGCATTGATGAAGTTAACGACTGGATGTGCCAAAACTATCTTCAGTTAAACAAAGACAAAACTGAAATCATTACATTTGGAAACAAAGATGAAATTCTCAAGGTGAAAGCGTATCTTGAGGCTAAAGGTCTGATAACAAAAAATCAAGTCAGGAATCTTGGTGTAATTTTGGAGTCAGACCTGAGTTTCAGTAGTCATGTCAAAGCAATAACTAAATCAGCATACTATCATCTGAAAAATATTGCAAGGATTAGATGTTTTGTCTCCAGGCAAGACTTAGAGAAACTGGTTCACGCTTTCATCACCAGTAGGGTGGACTATTGTAATGGCCTTCTCACTGGCCTTCCCAAAAAGACCATTAGACAGCTGCAGCTCATACAGAACGCTGCTGCCAGGATTCTGAGCAGAACCAGAAAATATGACCACATCACACCAGTCCTCAGGTCTTTACACTGGCTTCCAGTTACATTTAGAATCGATTTTAAAGTACTATTACTTGTTTATAAATCACTCAATGACCTAGGACCTCAATACATCGCAGATATGCTGATTAAATACAAACCCAACAGATCACTCAGATCAGCAGGATCAAGTCAGTTAGAAATACCAAGAGTTCACTCAAAGCAAGGAGAGTCTGCTTTTAGCTATTATGCCAGCTGTAGTTGGAACCGGCTTCCTGAACAGATCAGATGTGCTCCAACAGTAGCCACATTCAAATCCAGACTCAAAACACATCTGTTTAGCTGTGCATTTACTGAATGAGCACTGTGCCACTGTACGTCCGACTGATTGCACCTTATCTATGCATCATTTTTTAAATATTTTTTTTTATAACTGTTTTAGTTTACCTGTTCTTTTCTTTGGTTATCATCATTTTATTACTTTTAATTCTCTTTACATTGTATTCTATTTCTTATGCATTTTTAGCCCTATTTTAATTCCTTTCTATGTAAAGCACTTTGAATTGCCATTGTGTATGAAATGTGCTATATAAATAAACTTGCCTTGCCTTGCCTATATGTTGCTCTGTGATTTGATTCCTTTACTGATGAATGAAAATCACCAAGGTAAAGTGAAGCATTATGTGATATCAAATATCTCTATGATGACTACATGATCAAATCAGAGTGCTATAAAGTTCACACACTATGCTCACAGACGATGGGATGGTTTTAATCCCTAGATACAGACTGTCCTAAAGAAACTCAGGCCAGTGAGCTAATTTGAAGGTGGATTGTGGCAAACATAGACTCAGAGAAATGTGTCACCTCTGGTTTAAGGATAAAGTTAGAGCTGGTTTTAGCTACTTTTATTTTTATTTTGGTTTTACTTCCTTATTAGACTGGTTCAGATGTGAAGCATCTGTCCTGAACAATAATTTTACAGTCACACAAGACTTAATTTTAATGTTTTCCATTTGACCATTTATAACCGTCTCTATGAATATCTAAAATGTTCAGGTTTTAAATTATATAAATACTAATTGTGTAGAGAAAAAATCCTGAAGTAGGATGTAATACCAAAAGACTGTGGTAATAAATAATACAATCTGAAACAGAATTCTTATACTTAACAGTAATAACAATAGAGATGGCCCCCAAAACCACTGTCTAGACATAGCCTACTACATAAAAATCATATGAAACCCACTTTGTCATTTTCCAGTCACATAAAATGAGTCATGGCAACAAACCGACAGAAAAACAGCCTTCATGTGCTAAGGTTGGAGTTCTGGCAATAAAAGTTACTACATGTTTCTTGTGGTTTCAAGTAATCTCATGCGTATTTTGTGGGATTTAGTTTTCTGAGGGAAAGGCATCATGTAAACATGAGGCACCATTTCAATACAAAGACTGGGTCGTCTTTTCAGGAACTTGTGTCTAAACTTAATTAAACTATCACCAACAAATAATATAAAAGTAACATAACTTGTATGTCATTATTCTGCAGCACTAGTGCCACCGAACGGAGCTTCACTTTGTTTTTGTTGTTTTTTCGAATACATTCATTGCACAAGTGTGTTGCTTTATTCATTCAAGTTATCTCATTCTGTCTGCAAATCCATTCTCTTGTTTACAAACGAATCTGTGATCAAAAATGAAGGAAGAAACGTGCAATGTCTTCCCCACGCGAGCTGGATATTCATTAAAAATAAAGTCCATGCATTCATAATATTGGAATCCAGATGAATCTTACGCGGTATATCATGTCAGTGGAACGAGTCGGTGGGTTTCACAGAATCAGGTGATGTTCATCTTATGTTGAGGCAGTGTTTCGCCACAGGATGACATCACAGCCTGGCATATTCTGAGATCGATCGTTTTCTGGGCCTGGTGTCAATAAAGATTTTCATTCACTAACAAGGAAGTTTTCAGCTCTGAAACTTGTGTCACTTTATAGGCCAACCCAGTTAGCATCACGCTGGTTCCCTTGACCAAAACCCAATAGGATTTCCCTATAGGCTTTTGGATTATCACTGAAAAAAAGCTCTGTGATCAACAAAAGTTTATGATACTTAAACGTTTTTATCAGAGATGAACACAACTTCTAGCAATTTTGAAGCCTAAATGCAGTCGCCAGAAGTAAAAGGCTAAAGGTAGGCAACAATCTACACCACGGTCGCTCGACTTCAACATCACCATCACTAAGCTTCCGACAACTCATTCAGTTTTTATCTCAAAACAATTTCCCAGAACATTTGAGTAAGAATAGTTTATAAGAGCACAACTATGAGCATAATGACGCTGTAAAATCCGACTGTGTTTACCTTTGTCGGTGTGAAGATGTTTAATCTCCCCAACAGCCTCTGTAGTCCTATTTAGCATGAATAAAACGTGAAACCAAAATCCCATTTTTAAATTAAAAAAACCCACACATATCTCCTTCTGATAAGACTAAATAATAATTTAACCAGAGGTGGGCTAAGTATACAACTCTATTACTTGAGTATAATTAAAATTACTACTGGTCAAATATTACTCCTTTGCAAGTGAAAGTTCTAAAAACAGATTTTTTTACTAAAGTAAAAGTACAGAAGTATTTGTTTTTAAAACTACTTAAGTATTAAAAGTACATTTTCTTTTTTTATGTCAATACATTTATTTTTATTGTTGCATTGTATAAATGCACACTATTCCATCATGATGGTTACAAAATACGACTAGTATACGACTAACTTAAACTCATTTAAATACTTGTATAAAATTCACAAAGCTCTTTACAAATCTGCTGTTACTTTAAGGCCAAATGCACGGATCCAATACACTGATACACATCTGATATTCTCCCAATGGTTTACTCTTCTCTTTCTCATTTACATTTTTGAACATTTTATGAACATTTGATCAAGTGTACAAGCCAAATGAACTAATATTTAAAGTTTTCAGAAAACTCAAACATACTTTCTAACTATGGCCATGGCCACACACTCCGCCGAAGAACTTCTTCCATTTTTTTATGAACTGATCAGTGTTAAAAAAATTATTGGGAAACGTCACAAGACCCTACAAGGGTGGTTACTGATTACTGTCTGCAAACAAAGAAAAAAAATAATAATTCACTTTCAAAGCTGCTACATAAACAACTTTTGACTTTTAGGACTTTGATTTATAAATAAAGTTGAGTAAAAAGTACGATATTTGTCTTTCAAATGTAGTGAAATTTAAGTTATAAGTTTCCAGAAACAATAATACTCAAGTAAAGTACAGGTACTCAAAAGGTGTACTTAAGTAAAGTCCTCAAGTAAATTTACTTACTGTCTGCCTCTGAATTTCACTAAAAATGTTTTCAACAAACCTGGGGCCTGTACCATGAAGCCGGTTTAGCTGACTATCCAGATAAGTTTAAGCTTAGTTTGTGCCAATCCTGGGTTTTAGGTACCATTAAAGTGGTTTGGCTTTTAGCTGTGTTCATCGCCATAGTAACTTATGCTCCACAGCTAACCTGCTCTGGGGCAGGTTATGTTCTGGATAAGAGATCTCAAACTGAAATTGGACCAATCAGCTGTGAGTAAAGTGACAAACCTCTTATTCAATAAAGCCACTCCCCCTGTTTCTGCTCCAAATTAAAGGTCACTACATGGCAAATGTTTTTAAAGACTAAAGCGTCTGGCTTTTAACAATGCTTAATTATAATAATATTAATTTTGACTGATTTAGATATAATTTATGTAATTATTATACCTTTAATCAATTACACATTTATCATTTTAGTTAATCAATCATTAATAGGCACTTTGTTAAAATTAATACATGTCATATAAATAACATCACCTGCATAAAGTCATATGGATAAGCTTTAAAATCAATAAGTAAAACTAGCCTATTAAAAAGAAGCTTACTGAGCTTAAATGTTCAATTTTCTCTATATCAACTAAACTAACTTCATAACTTTTACTTGCATTGACGTATACAATTTTTTTCTTAAAGTTGTCCTCTTTCATTCATTTTTTTTATTTTTAATTCTTAATATTTTTAAATCATGCAATATTCTGCAGAAGAGAGAAATTAATCTCACTGATTGTCTCGCGAGAAGTGAATCTCAGTTCCACAGCGTGTGATTGGCTGTTCACTGCTGATGTCACAGCTAAACCCCTGAACTCAGGATCAAAGCCTGGGTTGACAGAGAAAGTTGATGATCAGCATCATGGGACCAACAAAGCCTGAATAGATTAGTTTGGTTTTGTCAACTCGAAACTAATCCTTTAACCCTGAGTTTGTTAAACTACCATCATGGTACAGGCCCCTGCTCTGTCCAAAATCCACCAAACTCTGAATGACCCAAATATTGTTTATAGTTTTCAAGAAAACTGACGTACAAATGCATGTTAAAGTCACCATTTAATAAAAATATACTATTCTTATTTTTTATGGAATATTGCAGTATTTATTATTAATGATGTATCCATGCATGTCATAAAATAAAACATTTAAATAACTTTATATCTCTGATGATGTGTTGTCACATGCCTGTCCTTTCTTGTGTGCACATGTGGGTTTTGTTATATTGAGCATGTGCTTTTGTCTCTGTTAGATCCCTCCCCCCTTGTTATCTCATTATTGGTTTCAATTGTCCCACCTGTTCCCTCTTGATTTCTTCCCTTTATAAGCTCCTTGTGTTTGTCAGTCTGTGTCGGATCCTTGTTTCATGTCTATGTCTCCCGGTTCCCCTGTGGCGTCATTTGGTATGTTTTGAGTTTTTGTTTTATGTTCCATTATGTGTTTAGCCCCCTCGTTTTTTGTTTTGTTTTGTATTCATGTTTTATTTTGTTAATAAATGATCATTTTACCTGCACTTGAGTCCTCGCACCATCTTCCATTGACTGCGACGTAACGTGTTTGTTTGAGCAAAGGCGGGATCCACCTGTCGTTCACGAGATTGCCCAATAGCAAACCACAACCATCCAATCATACCTGACGGACAAAATCAAGTCCTGCCCTACAGTTTTCTAGTTTGAGAAGCTTTTCACTTACCTAAGTGAAGAAAAGAATATTGCAGCGTCTGCTTAAATATAAAAACTGCATTATTTATGGTTAATTTTTCTCAAAGATGATTTATTTATTGGCTCATATTTTCATCTATGCACAGACTTGCTTGAGTCTCGCTCCAGCTGTCACAAAGCCAGGTTATAAAACATTAATCTTGTGCTTATAAAAATACTCCCCTTGCTGAAATTTGTTTATTTCATCACAAAATCTCCCCGTGCCATTCTGTTCCTAAACTCTACTTCAAAACATCCACTGTGTTTATTTAAATATATCCTGACGGAGCCATGAAGGTCAGGTGTCTTCCAAAATATGCATTTTTGCATGGACAACACAGATTTCAAGTAAAAATATATATTTAATTATAATGGACATATTTAAAGGAAGTAATGCATAAAAATAAATGTGCATGTACAACATACAATACAAAACAAATCTAAAGGCATAAAGTCACATACAGGGAAGTATAGCTCTAGATGGGAATGCTTCAATAATAAAGTCCAATAATAAAGATATTAATCATATTACAATATACAGCAAGATCAACTCAGGAATAAAGAAACACAATGCCCCCTGTATAATATGATAAATTGTAATTTGCTGGAACATTAACATGAAATACACTAGAATCAGAGCCGCCGGTTCACATCTGTTACACTGATGTCACTTTGTTAAGTCCCTCTCAATAATTAATGTGTCAAGCCATTGAAAAATGAAAGAGAACACCGTTTCTTTGTGTAAATCTTTGCATGAAACAATACCTTCATTCTCTTCATCGCACGAAAAACAATAAAGCCGATCATTAAATGTCTGCAAGACAAATAAAACACATTTGATGTCAAAAATGTTAAAGAATAGACATACATTTTCCTTCATTTTCATAACATTCACGGCTCTACATTCACCAGCCTAATGCGCTTCTCTTTCATTCACTATTTACACAAAAACACCCAAACTTACTTATTACTTAACAGTTGTCCAAATAATGAGTAAAAATATATGGTGAATAATTTAAGGGGAATTGTATCAAATTAATGAACTATATAAAAATATCAGGTGAAAATATAAGGTTTCTCTAAACTGTAAGAAAATATTTGTTGGTTTAACTTTAAAAAGTAAGTAACCTGGTTGCCTTAAAATTGAGTTTATTGAAATTAAACTAAGTTGAGTTGATACAATGAAGTAAAAAATATTTGAATAATATTTGAATAAAGGTTTTCGATTCTCAAAAATGTTCTTGTATTAACTCAATTTTTTAATTTCAATGAACTCAAAAATTTTAAGCCAACCAGGTAACTTTAAAAAATGTACAAAAATGTAACTACAGTGTACACTGTAAAATCTGACTGTATCAGATATTTATTTTGGTGTCCCACATGCTTTCGACTCTCTTTCTTTAAAAAAAAAAAAAAAAAAACACATCCTGCAGTGAATTTTTGCTGCCAACTACACCCAGAACAACTTCCTTCATGAAAAACTGTTTCCGCACAATAATCAGTGTTGCCACAGGCTGTTTTTCATGTCCGCAGTCATGAAGCAACTCCAAATATGTGATATTTGGCCTGGGAATGCAAATTTGAAAAGGGAACCCCCCACTTCTGAAGAGAAACATTCCTCTTTCTCTTTAAAATCACACTAGTTGACCACTAGCTCAGCTCTGCACATTTTGAGAAACAATGGTTGCAACAATCCACATTATGAAAATGAGTATAGGTGCAAACACGATCGCAAGACAAAAACACGCACTCATCCCTAATGACGGAAAGTTCCTCAGTAAACAAAACAAACACACTCAAGGAAGGAAACTGCTGTGAACAATATGTCAGTGTATCAGTATTTACATCTAGAATAGTATTTCTGGTCTGACTCTCATTAACTGTACAAGCGTGTTGTACAGACGCGCTATAGCCCTTGAAACTGGTTTTGAACCATGCTACTTTGCACTTAGTGCACAATTGAGTGCAGGTTTTTAAGTGCATTTTTCATACAGTGGCATCTAAAAGTGAGCTAGAAGGCGAACAATTTTTTGCTCCGCCGTTGAAAACAGTTCCAAATGAAACCACAGCGAAACTGTTGCACGTCTCAGAGCAACACACAATATGAGCCCTATTTTAACAATATATGCGCATAGTCTATAGGGGGGCTGAAACTAGTGGGGTACTACTGATGCATTTTATGTTGTAGAATGAAACATGAAACCAAAATCCAGATAAAAACCCCATTGACTTATTGGGTTATAAAGTGACGTAATAACCAACTCGCTGCATTTCGCCAGATGTATGATAGGGCCCTAGCAATGTTTCGTTCCTGAATAAATCAGCATTTTTGAACAATCAGTCAGTTCACAGAGTCAGTGAATAATTCAATGACTCTCTCACAAAGACAGTCAGTGTGTCTAAAATTGCATACTGATTAGATATAATGTTTAAATCGCATACTGAGTAGGTGCAACATTTAAATTTACTTGGCTAGAATTAATGAAATTCAGACGCATCACATTCACTGTGTTGTCAACTGAACTACCAGCGTCAGCTGCGTCATTTCACTGCTGTTCATAAATCCTCTCCCTTGGCCTCATGGGATAGTCTCCATCAAATGTGCTTTTCAGAATCTCACCGGAATTAGTAGGTCATCCAGGTCTGCTGTTTTTCATATGGACATAATACACATTTGGTGTACTGTGCGCATATAGTAAGGACGTATTCATTTTCAGATGCAGTGAGTCTCTTGTTTCATTCACTCCTGAGTTTTTGGACAAATCGGTTGAATGAATGATTCAATGACTTACTCATGAAAATATGTCACTTGTTGCCATCTACTGGCAAATTACATATAAGTATCAAAGTAGCAGTAAATGGCTGTATAACAGCTCGGTTGTTATACATTCACGTGCCTATGGCCTAAGGTCTGCGCTATGTTAATATAGAGTATGTCACATTTGAGGACTAAATAGCTATATTCTCGTCTAAAAAACTCTGTCTGCACCAAATGCGAACGGCACGTTAACGGTCGTGTCCGTTGTAGACGCGGTGTTAAAACTACATTCCATGACACAATAACAGTAGCATTTGTAAAATTATGCTGGTTTGCTCTTCCATGACACTCTCTAAGAGAAAGGTTGCAGGCGGAGTGATACAAATGCCGAAACGGTCCCACTGCTGATACTGGGGGAATTTATCCTTGTATAAATTATTTTATATTATATATTTAGAAACAGATAACAAAAAGAACTGAACATATAAATACAATAATACAATACACACAAAAACTATTTCAAACAGATTAAAGTGCAAAAGAATTATAACGAACAATAGGTAACCCTTTACTATAAGGTCTCAGTTAACGTTAGTTAATGCATAAAGTAACATAAACAATGAGCAATTTTTCTTTGATGTTAGTCAAAAACAATACAACTGGTCATTGTTAGTTCATGTAAGCTCAGGTTTTGATTTTAATAATGTATTATTAAATGCTGATATCAACATTAAAATAAATTAATGTTTTTAATTTTCGGTTTAAGCTAACTAATGTTAACTGGTGGAACTGTAAAGTGTAATATTACCATAGAATAATAAAGAATCTATCTAGAAAGTATTTAGTGCTGAGATGAACACCATTGCCAATACAAAAATCTGAATGCAGTTAAAATCACTGCTCAGAAACTAAAAAGTGTTTACGGGGTTACCAGGGTAACGGCTGCATTTCTGCTGTTCAGCGCCATCTACTGTCAGCTGTCGAGCTTGTTTACATCAGTGCGTGTACCTTTTTTCAGTGGTTAATGGAAAAATATTCTTTAAAAAATCAGAATAATTCATAATAAATAATAATTCATGCTATTTAAAAGTGCCCACGATACCAATACCGTACGTTCACTATCGTGATATATTGTACCATATCGGCATGTCTTTATTATATTATATTATATTATATTATATTTTATTATATTATATTATATGAGTTTTGACAATATCCTAAATGTGTCCAACTATTTGTAAATTGTGAGAAAATTGCTACTTTAACCAAGAAGTCAAGACGTCTGATGGAGTCGCCTGTCAATTGCGTCATATCTGCATTACCCTCGGTTTTATTTGGCAGAAACGCTTTACTCTTTTAGCAGTGTAAACAAGTGTCACATCAATCGCTGAGCGAACACACAGAGTAACGTCACACCATCATTTTAAACACACTTAAATGCATCTAATATGATAAACAGAGCTGCGTTAGGTTAGCCTAGAAGTCTAGACGCACCCTAGCGGCAGCAAATTTAATCTGCCCGCAAGTGTCGTCTAGGAACTCTCAATACCCTTCTGAGCTGTATTCCTCACAATCTGGACGGGCCAATCACGTCGTGTATAGAGTCGGTGGGCGGGGCCATAATGACGACGGCCGAGTTCCGTTTGCGTGCTTCTAGTAAACACAGAAACTGGCGAACGGCGGTCTTTCGAATCAGCTTTGACCACGACTCTGGAAGACTTGGAGTTAAGCTTTTCTCTGAGAAAAGAACAAAGAACGGCACTGAAGTCATTCTTAAAAAGGGAAGATGTGTTCTGAGTTTAGCCAACCGGATACGGTGAATGTTTAATCTATCAATGAGCTCCGTTTCACCTTCGTTGCTCTGGTTGTAGTGCTATCCTATCGCGTGCAGAGGGAGTTTGAAAGACAACCGTTTATCCCGCCCCTCAGATTGAGCCCTGCCAATGGTGAGTTTCCAGACCAAACATCTTGATGTGGGTCTGGCTTGTCAGGCTAGCGTTAGGTCATACTCATGACCAGAAAAGCGGAAATCCACCTGTCTGTTTCCCGTCATTATAAAAGTCCTGTTGCTTGTTTTAAAAAAGTGACTTGTGATCTAGATTGTTTAATAGTGCCGCATTTGAAATATTTCTTCATATTTTTTCAAAAACATTCTACATCCTAAAACTGTCCGAGTATTTCCAGGTTTATGTTTCCGAAGTACTTGCGGTCTCAGACTCTGGACTCCACCGTACACACTCAACAGATAGCAAGCGTGTTATTGTAAGTTATCTGCTATGACGGATGCTGTCACTTTTACTTCATTGTTTACGTCCTTATAAACCTCACTTGAAAAGGCCATAGTCTACACCCGTAACCACTGGCAGCTGTCAATGTTTTACTAATGGTTTTAATCAGCTTGCAGGTCAGAAATGCTGGAGGCCAGAAGCACTGACATTTATATAACTATCTTGACCTTAAAGCAAGCACAGATAGAAGGCACTAGTGACAAATGCAGCCATTAACCAGTCCAGTGCTCTGATCTTGAGAGCATCATTAAAAGCAGACTTAGGAAAAAGGTTGTATTCATTCACCGTTTTGGTGTAATCACGTTCATGGGAAATACATTTGTAATTGCCATACATGTCAGCCATCATTGATGGGATCAGGAAGAGGCATTCTGATTGAGTCTGCTGGCATGGGATTCTCTTGTCCCCATGTTCCCATATATAAGTGGCATGATGGGATTCGACTGGGCAAGAGAGATAGAAGGGGACATCGGTGGGCACAAAGTGTTGATTACTTAATGGAGCTGTTGATTGTTGCACGTCACGTCTAATTCTTCCCTCTAAAAGACATTTGTTAAAGACGAATGAGTTAGGAAGATGGTTTTATCTTTTGTCTTAAAAACAATTATGAGATTATTTTTATAACATACCTGTTATTTGGTTACATACGTTAGTCAGTCCGTCAGCAATGTTTTGTATTCCTCCTCTGAAACAAAACAGACAATTATTAAAATGCTAGGGTGTTGTAGCAGATTTGATGCTATGGGGTTACAGGAAATGGTTTTAGAACATTGTGGCATGGTTCTCTCAAAGTTATGAACAAACGTTCTTCCATTATTTTATATATATATATATATATATATATATGAGATGACATACATGTTACTTACAAACTTAAAGGTGCACTGTGTAATATTTAGGAGGATCTATTAATAGAAATGCAATATAATATACATAACTGTGTTTTCAGTGGTGTATAAATACCTTACATAATGAACCGTTATGTTTTTATTACCTTAGAATGAGCTATTTATACACCGCCACCATAAAATAACCAGAAATAGCATTTTCACAACTTAAGGGAACATTTAGCAAGACGTTCTTTTTTGTTAGCTAGGTGGTTTTAACGCATTTCTATGCAGTTGCTAGGGTTTTACCAAAGTATGTGGTTTTCAGGTGCTCTTGATCACTCAAAAAAGAATTTTAAATAGCGGGACAGGTTTTAAATAATAAAAAAGATATACAGCATACTTGGTTTGTGACGTGCAGCCTCGTTCAGTCCAAGCGCAGTATGGATCACGGGAAAGAACACATTCTTCACAGGAAGCATTGTAGTCTTGACATCTCTGCAGGTCTAACACAGACAGCTGACCAGGATATCCTACAAACAGCCTCCTCTGCAGACAAAAACAACAGTCAATGTGAAATGGAAACTGCAGACTCAAAACTGTTCACTGGTTTACAAGGCTTGATTACCTTCTCAGAGTCAAGTTTCATTGACTGCACTGGGGCCGAGCCATTACACAAATGCGTTTCAGAGATGATAAAAGCTTTGGAGCCATCCTCCAGGATCTTGAGGATCCCTCCACTGTCTAAGAACAACAAAGACAACGAGTGGGAGTAAAGCTTGGAACATACTCTGCAAGAACAAAGAAATTTGTTCGTTTTCTCGAGGTGGCAAGAACCAGAACAAAGTTCGTTCTTGCCAGTACATTCATTCTTCACGAGAAAAGCAGGTGCTGATCATCTGCGTTTCTCCGTATTAACCACGCCCTCTTTAAATATATGACCAATCACACAATAGTTCTCGGACACCCGCAAGAAAAAAGTTCTGCTCAGGCGATGTGTCGAGAACAAGCTGCGAGAACAAAATGACGTCATTTGCCTTGGGAGCGAGAACTTTTTTCTCTGTTCTTGCGGAGTATGTTGAAGCCTTAAGACTGAAGGAACTAGCTAGAACACTTACAGTTTAAAATGTACAGTACTAAGTGCAAATAATGGAAAAATTTATCAAGGCTGGAATAAACTGCATAACTTTTACATGGATTATTTCCTTGATTTGTGATCAAAGTCAGTCTGCAGGTTTTGGGCAGTTGGAGTTTGCCAATTTTGCAGAAAATTGCATATTGTATGATGGATCGTACCCCCCTAATTTTTAAAGGGGTGATGAATTGAGAAATCAACTTTCCCTTGAGCTATTGATAAATAAAAGGTCATGGTAATATAAGAATATCCTGTACATTTTTATGATGGATGGATGCACTTTTTGGGCATCAAAATCAGGACTGTCCTTCACTACTTCTAAAGCTTGGCAGAGCAATGATATTTTATATAACTCCAATTGTGTTCATCTGAAAGAAGAAAGCAGGAAAGCTTTAAGCAGGAAGAAAGCTTCATTAAATAAACATGGGGGGAAAAAAGACAAAAGCCGGTAATGAAAGAAGGGCTTGTTATATCGAGTGTATTGTTATTTTCTCTGGTATGAAGGAAGACATCAATATTCAGAGATCTTGAAACAACATCCCATCAACACGTACCTGTTGCAAGCAGCAGCACATTGTGCATTCTTTCATCTGTAGCTTGGACCCGGTCAACCGCTATCTTGGTAAAGTTCTTATTACTTGTGAAGAAAGGTGTGTCTTTTTGAATGGGATGAATCCAGTCCTTCATCTCTGGATACTCTTTAATAATACGGAGGGTGGGAATTGGAATGGAATTGCTGTTATTCACACACTGGAAAAGACGGAGTCAGTTTTATTTCAGTTAGCATTGTTTGAGTTCGAAGGGTTATAACCATCTCATTGTTACTAAGACAAAGGTCAAGGCAAAAATGACTGCGGCACTGCGCATTTCCTCAAGTATAAGAGGAGATTTAAAATAGCTATTGTGAGGAAACAATAGCCTTGGTTCACCAACAATGGCTACAATAATAACCCTTAACCACTCACCTTTGGGTCAAGTGGAAAACGATCAAGGAAGTTGTTGGGCATAAAAATACACAAAAATAAAACTTAGGAAAAATGTGAATTAAATCAAAATTTGCAGTGACAGGGTTCACTTGAATCTAAGGTTAGTCAGTAATTAAATGTGTTTTGTTTTATTTTTTACAATATGTTCCCATTGTGATGGGAACTTCCCTACATATTATTTTACCACAGTGGTTAACTGGGCGGTGTTGTATTGCAGCGTATTGCAAAACCAAAAGAGGCCAAATAAACAGAAAATATTATTCCGATTATTCTGAAAGTTTATGTTGTTGCTCACCATTCCTGGTCTTGGGCTGGGAATGTCCTCAGTATAACCTTTGAAGCTAGAACTCTCAAAAACATAATCAAGATCCTTCAAGGAGTATATGCAGACAGCAGTAGAGTTCCTATGGGGATGTCAAAAGAACAGATTGTTAACACATGTATATCTATGGAAATAAATTAAAGTGATGGCTTTTTATGGGTACAATCTACAATCTCTGACACACCCTGTGTCCCAATTTGCATACTATCCATCATAAATAGTATTCGAAAATATAATTAGTATGTCCCAAATCGTCGTATGCTGAAAAGAGTATTCCAAAGATACCCGGATGGTTTACTATTTCCGGTCAGAATTTTAAGTACAGATCGATGCACACGTAAAGGCATGTTGGCCAATCAGAAGCCTAGAATTTCCTTCTGACGCCTCTGTTCCACAATGTAATAATATGCCTGAGCATGTATCTGTGTACATGATACAAGCGGCCCTGTTAGCACAGTTACTATCAGCAATATGTGGGCTACGTCCATCATTGCACAGAATCGTCAACCATAAGGTCGTCAACAAAGCAGTCAGCGGTGAACAATCTGACGTCAAACACAGCGGATAACGGCGCACACTCTGACGTCGCAAGGCAAAAACGCCGGTTTTACTGGTCACACGACAACGCTGCAACCGCCGTTTCAGAAAATCCTCACCCTGGCAGGGGTTTTCAAAAATGTTCGGTTTCAGTGACCTGATACTGCGTTTCCGTGTGGAACAACGGCAGAACCACATGTCATTTAAAACTTTCATTGTGGCAATTACAGTACTATGATTCTTTCTGAAACCGGACTGATACCTGAACAAAATGCTGTTTCTAGACAAAAATTCCTTTAGCTGTTCACTAACAATAGATTCTAACATTTTGACTATCACCAATAGTTTGGAAATCGGTCTATAATTCTTAATTTAAATTTTCACCTTTCAGCAGGGGTTACAACCAAAGCCGATTTTCAGACATCAGGAACAACATTCTGTTCTAATGATAAATAAGAAATATGAGCTAATGCAAACGCGGATAAAAAGCGTTAAAAACTACAAACATGGCAGATGTGCGAGTCCGACAGTTAAGTAGAGAACTTTAGATAAAGGGGTTTGAGTGACCAACTACCAATATTTAACCTGACAAAAATATATTTATTCAGTGTTGTCCACATTATATTTCACCTGCAGCAGCATTGTGAACTTTTGTAATGACACGTTTGGCCATTAACTTTTAAATGCCTCATTAAACTGCAAACACATGAGGGGAGTCTCTGTATTAAAAACCCACAAATGGCAGATCAACGAGCGGCTACATTTCTCTCCGATACGGTAGGAGATTAATCTGAATGTGGAGGATTTGAACTGTGACGAATCTGACAATGCCTTACAGGGCAGTTAAACGGTGACGGGATGCGCATAACAAGGTGGCGAAGTAAGCCTGCTACACACTCAAAAGTATATACTTTTTCTTCACAAAAAGAGTACATCCTTTTAGGACGTGGTATAAGTAGGCGAATTGTGATGCAGCAACAGTTTGTTGCCTGGCTTTCATGGCTGCAATTTGCTGTGTTTTCCGCCAACTGGTTGTCAAAATACTATTGGGTAAATTGGCAGTGGGCGGGATCACAGACCAAAACAAAAACAGAGTAGAATAATTGGCTGTAGCATTGTTTTTCAGAGAAATAACAGCACTTTTCCTAAATGATGGTATTTTTATGCTGTAGTACAGTGCTTAATGGGGGTAGGCAGGGTTAAAGAACTCTTTTGCCATGTTTTGCTTGTTGCGACTCTCTGATTGAATCACATTAACAATGAATCACAAAGTCTGCTGTTAAGCAAAATTATTTTAAAAATAAGTTGGAATAATGCAGGCTGACGGTTTCAACAGAACCAAATGCCAACGTTTAACAACCTCATAGCTCACCATAAAGGCCAAATCCCACCAAGGACGATAACTACCGGTATAATGAAAATTATAGATAATTGTAGATAGATAATATGGTTCTTTAAATATAAAAGATAGCCACAACACAACTGTAATGATAACGGCACAGAGAAACAGTATTGTTGGAATCACTTCTCCCTTTCAGATCAGCTGATGAACGATAAAAACATTGACAGCCAATCAGAATCCATCCTGCTTTAACAAGCTCAAGCATTTAAAGTGGACGACAACTGCAGGGAGCGCATATAAAAAAACAAAATGTTATAGTTTTGTTTAACATACTACAATAACGTTAATAATCACATTCATGAACATGATTTCTTCCCGAGTCCTTTCCCGATTCTTTTCCACCGGCTGTGAGGTGAAGACCACATGTCTCAAGATTCTGAGCTCAAACCTGCCGTCATCAAACTACGCGTTTGTTTTGAATACGCGCCCTCTAGCGGACGGAAAAGTTACATAGTGTAGCTTTAACAAGAAGTAACACATGAGTAATGCAGAATGCGGTGTTTACCAGCTGCTGGAGAAGAGTGCGTACACTCGCGACTCCATCCAATCCTCAGCATGCTGGACGAAAACGTCATGTAGGCGGTTGAAGTACAAGGACTCCCTAGGAATCCCACACACAAGCCGTGCCTTCAGAAAGGAAGTCCAGATGTTCTGGAGGAACTGCTTGGAACCGCCCTCATCCACCTACGAGAGATTGATATTTTCACAGGTGGAAATATTCAAGTGAATTCCAAGCCCAGATATCTTCATCTATTCACATGCCATAGACCTGATTCAGAGCAGCGCTATTAAAGGTGAACTATGTAGTATTTTTGCAGTAAAATATCCAAAAACCACTAGGCCAGTGTTATATATTTTGTTCAGTTGAGTACCTACAATATCCCAGATGTTTCCAACTATTTGTAAATTGTGAGAAAATTGCTATTTTAACTAAGGACAGGGTCGTTTCAGCATTGCATTTGACGGAGTTGCCTGTCAATTGCGTCATATCTGCGTTACCCTCGGTTTCGGCTTTTATTTGGCAGGAGCGCTTTACTCTTAGCAGTGTGAACAACTGAACGCACGGAGTAACGTCATAACATCGTTTTAAACACACTTAAATGTATCTAAAATGATAAACATAGCTCCATTACCTCAAAATCATAACCGGAAGAGCGGATCTGTGCAGGCGCCCGGCAAATGAGTTCCGTCCCGTCATAATAAAAGTCCCGGTATTCGCAAGGCGGGTATTTGTTTAACAATCGCTCCAGCAGCTTTGCTCAGGTCCATAACACTCGGTCCTGCTCTGCTTTAGACTACAGTAACGTTAATAACCGCATGCATGAACGTGATTTCTGCCCGAGTCCTATTTTTCACCGGCTGTGATGAGAAGACCACATCTCCCAAGATGCTGCGCTCACACTTTGCGTCATCAAACTACGCATTTGTTTTGCATAGGCGCCCTCCAGTGGACAAAATCTGCATAGTGCACCTTTAAGTTATCGTGTTTTTAATGGCATTCAGCGGTAGAAAGCTGTATAAAGATCATAGATCACATTACATTCTACACAGATTTTGCACAGCTCATATTGTCTGGAGTTTTTTAATATTTTCCTGTCCCAAATGGCACCCTAAACACTTACGGTCTTCCTATGAGTCTGCACTTCCATGACGAAACGGCTCTCTGACTGTCGGGAAGAAGTCCGCTGCGGACCCCGCATCAGTGTGGCCCAATTTATACTTCTGCGTCGAGTGGACATCGTAGCTACATCATATGTTGCATGTGTAACTGCATGTCAACGCAGACAAGGAAGCAGAGGCGGACAGTATTGAAGTATTTTTACTTTAATTTAAAATTGAAGTAATTTAGTTTTTCAAGTATATGTACTTTATCGTTGTTCTTCTTTGGAAAACTTTTAATACACAAAATTCCAAAACATAATATTGTACTTTTTACAGCAATGCATTTCATATTGAGCATCATTTAATACTTAATTACATTAAAACAATTTAGTACTGTATACTTTTACTCAAGTTTTAGTACGAAAGTATTAAGGCATTAAAGGTAAGAAAATAACAACTTTTATTTATGAAATGTAGTGCAGTAAAATGTGACATTATATATTATGCTTTTGTATGTAGTGAAGTAACATTTTTCTGAAGAAAAACAGAAGTATAAAACAGCCTTTAAAGGATACATGCCATTGCAAGTCCACAAGACCGAAAGAGGGTAGAAGTTATTAGAAGTCATTTGGGACAGGGTCATAATGTTTGCAAAACAACAAAATGGAGCGTTTTCTTAAGGGAACTGTATGTAAGAAATATATTTGAATTAATCCTATAAAGGCCCTGATATGTCACTAGACATTAAGAAATCATCTTAATTTCAAATACTTATATCACTGACAACAGTAGTCCGGCTACTGTAAGTGTTTGTTGCAGCCCTCAACTGATGTTGATGTTGTCATGTTGTGTTTTGGCCTGAAGCTCCGCCCTCCACCTATCGACCAATCATGAAGTCAGTCGTGTTTCAGCGTCCGGGTTGCCAGCTCTGCTCTAGTTACCACAGCTGCAGCTACAAACTATCTGGCAACCTCCAGTTAGGGGGGAGGGGGAGAGGGGATAGTGATTGCAGTACCAGTTTTGGCCACAATCTTACATACACTTCCTTTAACATTCGCATATGCAAGAAAAAAATGGTTATTCTAAGAAGAAAAAAAATTCTTAGAGCATATTTTTGTTAGCTGGGTAACATCTGTGGCTCAAACTAGATTCTGAACTCTGTGCAGTCTTGTTTTCCGCTAAAGATGGTTTCACCTAATTTAGCTGATAGCTGTAGTGTTGTCCTTCACAAAAGCGTGAAAGAAGTGTGATGAGTGATAGTATTTCAGGCATTGTTGAGTTGCCACAGAGTCTTGCAGTTCTTCAATCTAATTTTGAGTTTCTGACTTTGTAAGACTTCTCTCTGGAATAATTCATGGTAACCCTAACAAACAAATACCTTTATAAGATAAGGCCAAGCATCTTCGAAATTTTTAGGATTGCTTCTGAAGTTCACTTTTCCACAATAATGGTTCACTTAGAAAGCCTCACAATGAACCGTCACATCTTTCATATATAAGTGAGAAACATACCTTACAAACTCTGGCAACTCTAGATATCCAAGGATCAGCTTCGGGGCTTGTGTCTGGGTTCTTCTCACGAAATAAGACGTATATCTTCTCATTCAAGGAGTCATTTTTGCGCTCGGCCAGAAAACTGGAGATAAAAGTGGGCTCTGTGGGGGAGTCAGAATAATTCATTATTTTGTATACACATTACTAGTGGTTGACTGATATCTTCAAGCCTGATATATATCAGCCGATATTTGGTATTTTTAAAATATTGACATCACCCTGATAAGAAATAAAGTTATTTCTTATAATTAAAAAATATATAAGATAAAGTTAGAAGCAGGACTTTTATTTTGATGGATATAAGCATAGCGTTTGCTTTTATGTTATTAGCAATGGAAAGGCAAACAATAGGCTATCATATTTTCTTATTCACAGTCAACATTCAGCCAATACGCATCAATATCGGAATATTGAATAGAGGGCAGGGTCTGACTTCAGCACACCTCCTCTTCATCTCTTGCTCATAGCAGACTAACGGTTGGAGGGGAGTGGTTAAGGATATTCAAACCCAACCCTGGGATACCATCCCTGACCGGAAAGTTACTTTTCAGATTTTGTTTAAAGATTACCATGGCAAACTATTTTTATTTC
The DNA here is from genome assembly GCF_024679245.1 of Pseudorasbora parva. NCBI lineage: Eukaryota > Metazoa > Chordata > Actinopteri > Cypriniformes > Gobionidae > Pseudorasbora > Pseudorasbora parva. The sequence goes on along the minus strand of NC_090196.1, from coordinate 16,373,580 downwards.
TGTGTATTAACTTGCATGGATTAATTGTTCACCCTAAGACCTGTAATGTGTGCTAACCATAGACTATAAAAATATATAGACGTAGTGTCCGTGACGTCTCCCATAGGATCCTGAAGAGCTGTTCTGAAGCTTAAAGTGGAGACAAGCTGGCCGTTGCCATCTTGGCAGCGTCATCGCGTGTCATAACAGGAAATGGGCAAAGAGGCAGGATGTGGGCGGAGCTTAGGTGGCGCAATGGCTAACAGTCAGCGGAGAAATAGCTATCCACCTGTCAATCAAAGTGGCCACGCTCTTAATTATGCAGAACAGCTTTATATAATGTAAATGAATGAGTTATAAAAATAAAAATAAATCACCCCCCTCACAGTTGCCATGAAGGGCAAAATGTGCCATATAGACCAAAACCACAATTTATAGCTGCGCTATATTCAGTTGACCACTGTCATATTAATGTCATTTACACTATGCTGTATGTAAAATTAATGCTACCATGTCTGTATTTGAAACAAATATGATTACCAGTGCACACAAACATACAGATTACTGAGTGTCCTGTTAGCCTACAGTGTTTTACATTTTTATTCATTGTTTTTATTACTTTATTTGTGAAAAATTCTGTAATATGATTGCAGAATCAAGTATAAGTATGTTTATTTTAAATATTTTTTAATGTATTTTCATATTTCTTATTTATTAAATATTAATATAAATTCTGTACATTATAATATATCGGCCATCAGTCACCCTGCTCTCTAAGGTATCAGCAATTACAGCTGGCCGAGCACTATTTATTGCACATTTTTATTCATTGCACATTTTCATTATTTCAATGAACCACTTTAGTTTCAAATGAGAAACAGTGACTATAGGGTGTATTTTGAAAGCTGATGCTTGGGAGAGGCAAAATGTCATCTCAACAGAAAAAAGGTCAGCATTTGAGGAATTTTCGCATGCTCAGCCAACTGTCAGCAAAACAAACGTGTATACTAAATTGCATTCTGTTCCCAACCCTGGTCCTTGAGGGCCACTGTCCTGCAGAGTTTAGCTCCAACCTTGATCAAACTCATTTGCCTCTTTCTTTCTAGTAATCCTAAAGAGCTTAATTAGCTGGTTCGGGTGTGTTCGAGGACCAGGAACAGAATGCCTGCTCTATAGTATAGCATTAGAGGAGATCTACGACATCTAAGTTCCTTGAATCTGAAATAATCTTTCTTTGGGGACATTTGGAAACAGAAAGACAGTTCATGGATATAATATGTGTTTGTCGAAAAATGCTAACGTTTTCTTCTAGTCACTTTAGTAAAGATTCTACCTGAGACCCACTGGTCATGCATCCATATGCTGGTTCGTTTTCCAGCTTTTCTTCGAAACTGCAGCAGGGTTCCATCACTGTACAGAGGAGCTGCTGCATAGAGGTCTCCATCTGAACATAAAATTCATTCAACAATTATTACAAAAGAGCTGACACACCCTTTCTCGGATATGGCCATATGCATTATAAACCAGAGATATAAATGTTACATCAAAGATGTGCACTCTCTGTTCAAGCCATAAAAATACTCTGAAAGCCTAGGTGTTACGCTAGATGAGCATTTATAATCCTTCGGCTCATCACAAAGCCTAAGCAGATCAAAACATTAAGCGGCTTGTGCCTTCCACCTACCTGCTATCAGGGACAACGAGTTTTGTGTATACATATAAGGTGAGATTCCTGTGCCTTCCACAACCTCAGTGGAACGATTGCTTTCTTTGGGAAACTTTAAAAAGAGAAAATATTAGTGAGCAATAATATGGCAAGCCATTTTAACATTTATTCAACAGGATATGAAAAGATAAGCTCTCTACAATTCAACATATAACTACATATATTAATAACTTTTACTAGTTTAAAGGAGTCATGAACTGAGAAATCAAAATTTCCTTTTCCTTTTGACATATGAGAGGCCATCATTTCAGAACTGGAAACTTCCTTGTTAGTCCAAACACAGCTTTTATTGTGCCCAAGCCCAGAGAACGATTCATTGCGGAATCTAACAGATAGATAAAAGATCATCTCTGCAGAAGAAAATCAATGCCTACTTCATCATTGCAACTGCGACCACGCCCACTGGCAATATAGATATATATATATATATATATATATATATATATATATATATATATATATATATATATATATATATATATATATATATATATATATATATATATATATATATATATATACACTAACGTTATAAATGCACCCTAGGAAATATTATAAAATAATAAAACAATGCAGTTCATGACGCCTTTGAAGTTGTGATGTCAGAAATTTCAAATTTTTACAAGTAATAAGTGAAGGGGGGATTCTGAAATCCACTGCCGCTTCAATATACCTGTATATATTTATATCCTAATTAACTTCATAATCAAAACTTTAATCAATATTTATCCTATATTATTATAATGATTCTATCCAGTAATGATTTTGTTTTAGTTTCTTGTTTTCTAAAGTGTATGTTTGGTCTCTGAGGAGTGACTGAGGGTCTGGCCTAGAGATGTGTGATGTGTCACTAAACACTGGCAACAAGGTCGTGTGTTTGGATTTTGGAGGTATCACACACCCCTAACATGACAGGAGTGCAGTAACAGGTTAGCCCAGCTTCCAGATATGAAATATGGATTTGTCTTTCATTTAATTTATGTTTTATTCCTTTTATATTTCCTTTTACTGAAACACTAAAAAGTCAAGATGAATATTGCCTGTACTATTGTGTGTCCCTCTCACTGAAAGAAAGCACATGTTATCAGTATGTTTTGGTAAGAACTAGTTAGAGCTGGAGCTTAATCAGCTCCAACCTTGGAGAGACTGTGTATCTGTGTATGTGCCCAATATTCTGTGTTACAGATCAGAATGGTGTTCAATGGGCACTCTAAGAGATGGGTGGACTTGTTGTTCTGGGCAAGCTGGCGCCTGCTCCAGATCTGGAAGGTCACTACGGGCCTAATTCCGGGGTGAAAGCGTCAACAAGTGACATGTCTATGGAATAGTGCATCAGATTAACTGACATGAGTGGAAATTTACCATGACTGTGCATTGTCTCTGAGCCAATCAGAACCATCCACATTGCAGTAATGACGTGGATAGACCTTGAAAACGGTATAACTGTTGTATGTACGATAGGGCGAGGCAACGAGACGGTGAGAGAGGGAGCGCAGCCTACGAACTCCTTGTGAGACTTGAAGCTGGCTTCTGCTTTTGAAACTGCAAACTATTCTAAGTAAATTTTTCTTTTAATTAATTGCAATCCTGACTCTGTCTTTATTTCTTCACTACTGGTCCTAGGTCATAAGCTGTTAACCCCTAACATAACTGATATAAAAATGGCATTTTTAGGCAATATCAGGAATGATCAACTAATTAAAATAGAATGGTTGATGTCAAAAATGTATTTTCTGGTAAATATTAAAAGTCAAATTGGCTTGTCACAGTAGCATTTAAACTTCAAACTAGTAAGACATTGGTTCTCAATCACATATTTGAAAGTTTTCACAAAAGTTTTTTTTTTTAAATTTGCAGTAAAACAACCTGAAACCAGACAAATGCCCTTTACACAGCCTGTAAAGCAAACATAATTGCATAAAGTCCGAGCTTATATATAAACTGTTTAATTTGTTTTGAGAATGGCTCAAGATTTGCTGCGAATGCTCTCTGAGGTGAAAGTTTTGCGCAAGAGAGAGCAAGCCAGCAGGAGAGAAAGACGGGGCATCTTTTTATTAAAAATACTAGCTGCAATCATGTGCTCCATATAATTAAAACTGAACACTAAGAATAGTACAATAAAAGCTGCTGCATTAAATATTTTAGTACAACCAACTTGGGTGTGGATAGTTCACCCAAAAATGAACATTTGATGTTTATCTGCTTACCCCCAGGGCATCCAAGATGTGTTTGTTTCTAGTTATAATTAGACCCCATTAACATGCATTATACAAGCAACGGTTGGAGTTAAAAATCTTAATTTGTGTTCTACTGAAGAAACAAACACACCCACATCTTGGATGCCCTGGGGGTAAGCAGATAAACATCAAATTTTACATTTTTGGTGAAGTAACCCTTTAAGTCATTTCAAATAAAATTACATGTAACTGACTTTAAAAATAGAGATTAATGTTGTATAAGAAAAAAGCTGAAAATTGTTTATTTTAATGACTTATTGATCATATATTTTTAAAGTAGGGTTCAATGTACCCAATGTTAATATGAAAACATCTTCTATATTGATTTTTCACAGGTATTATTTTACAAATTTTTTTTGAATCTGATTGAAATTTTGTTTGCACAAATAAAGTTTTTTTCTCAGTACAGAGACTAAATGTTGCTCCATATATTTATTTCTTACCAGTTTCCAACACGTCGGGTCTTCTCCATTCGTTCCACAAACAATTGTGCAGTCTTGAAATTTCTCAATTACGGTGACTACATTTTTACAAGAGCTCTGTATAGACAAAGGAATATTAGTACACTGTTTGTTAGTACAAAGTTAGTACAATTAGTACAAAACCACAAATTGTTGGTTTAACTTGGTTTAATTGTTGGTTTAGCTTAAAGGAACTGTATGTAAGAAATGTATTTCCCTTAATCATAAAAAGGCCCTGATTTGTCCATAGACATTAAGAAATCATGTTAATTTCAAATACTTATATCACTGTCAACAGTAGTCCGGCCAGGGTATTGTCATTTAAAAGTTGTTGTTGCAGCCCTCAACTGATGTTGACATGTTTTGTTTTGGCCTGAAGCTCCGCCCTCCACCTATCGAACAATCACGAAGTCAGTCGTGTTTCAGCGTCCAGTTTGCCAGATCGGCTCTAGTTACCAACACTTCAGCTACAAACGCTCCTGCTGTATTCTGCAGCCTATCTGGCAACCCCGAGTCAAAGGGAGGGGGGGGGGGGATACACCACTCTACAGTTATTTGAAAGTAATTGCAGTACCAGTTTTGGCCACAATCTTACATACACTTCCTTTAAAAAAAGTAAGTAACCTAGTTGCCTTAAATTTGAGTATATTGAAATAAAAAATTTGAGTTGATACAATGAAGGAAATTGGTTTAATAAATGGAAACTCAAAATATTATTGTATCTGAACCACACAAAAAATTTGATAAATCCTGAAGATAGCAAAGTTTGGTTTCACTGGGTCATCACAAATAAAACACATAGGCTACAATTCCCCAATATGCTTACAAAATCTTTTAATAATATTTGAATAAAAGCTGTTTATTCTGAATAATATGTTTTAAAAAATGTTTTGTATTAACTCAAAATTTGAATCTCAATTAACTCAATATTTGAAGGCAACAAGGTAACTTATTTTTTAAATATTTTTTTTTACAGTGTAAGAATGTTAATCCATAAAACTCCATTTGTTCTTTTTTACTCCTCTTCAAAAGAATGTAAATTACTCACCATATCACACCTTGGTAAATATGGATTCAGAATGAAGTTCTAAAAATAATAAAATAAAAAGCATCTGAATAAATTGCATAGATTGTGTCTTAATAAATAGGTTAGGTTTTTTTTTTTAGCATCTTAGTCACAAAGTCTTCTGAACACTTCTTAAATTGTACGTAATAATAATTTAACAAAACATAGACAAAGCAACCGACCACATGCAAGTTTTCTCAATAACCAACCACACAGTTAAAGGGTCAGTACACCCAAAAAATTAAATTCTGTCATTAATTAGTTCAACACCCTAAGAGTAGTGAGACAGACTTTGTAACGACTTTAGTCACTTTTATGGGTCTTGAGAGAGAGGAAATAACATTGGTGTGAATAAAGACCTTTCTGAGCCATCAGATTTCAACAAAAAAATATGTTAATTTGTGTTCCAAAAATGAACGGAGGTCTTACTGGTGTCGAATGACATTATGGTTAGGTATTATTGACAGAATTTTCATTTTTAAGTGAACTAAGCCTTTAACATTTTAATAATTGATTGTAACCACAGCAAGAAAAGACTTATTGATGGAAATAATCTTTCATTAACACATATGTCACTTCACTGCGTCTGCGGGTTTTTTTTTGTAATGCCTGAATTAAATTACTGACAGACGTTGCTATGGAGCCGTTTCGTGCGTCATAGGCTACAATATCTGGTTATCTATCCACAATATATAATTTAACGTAGGCTATAACGTTTAATTATTTACACTGCCAGACTTTTCATTTAACTTTACTCTTAACTGAAGGGTAAAAATAAGAATTTCTTATCGATATGCAATATATGCGTTATGCTTAAAGGCTACCGTGAATAGAACTAGCCTAGATTAAAACGTTTGTAGAGAAATAAAATATTATTTTTCAATAGAAAATAACAAAATCATAAAGATGCATCGGCTATCACATATTCAACACGTAGCCTATAAATATCACAGGCTATAAATTACATAAGAATAACCAGTAATTACCTCCAAACTCTGACCTCCTACATCCAAATACAGGACATTATTAAATCCTCCCACCAAAAGACTATTTGATCCTTTTTGATGGAATAAGACTGTATGACTATAATTTGTGTCGTATAACACAGAATCATCTGAGGAAAAAATAAAACTGGGTAAGTAAAAGTAAAAGTAAACCTTTTAAAAGTGATATACCTTTCTCACAGTTCAGACTAATAGAAGCTACTATCAAAATGGTATTATTAGTCTGATTGCATGACAAATTTGGATTTTCTCTTACCTTGTCTCAGTGTTAATCTGGGATTATAGGAGCAAAACACGCACTGAAAGCACGCTCCATAAATAAACCAAGGATACGCCAAATTGCATTTGATGTAGACAGAGAAATATCGTTGTTTTAGGAGCATTGTCCAAGCACATTTCATCCACACCAGTTGCCCTGTGCTGCAACCGCATATTGACTGTGTCCAGATAAGCCCCGCCCGGTTCCGGGTAATTGAACTAGTTACTAAGTAATGTAATTTAATTACTTTTCCCTTGAAAAAGTAAAGTAAGGGATTACTCTTATTTTTTCTGTAATTTAATTACAGTTACTTCTGATGTACCATTATTGAACTAAATACTAAATATAATTATACATGATTTAATAGTGGACTTAACATCAACATTTAAAGTCTAACTTTAAATGCATGTTTTTATGTATCTTTCTCACATTTGTAATACTTTGGTCAGTTAATAAGAGTAATTTTTTGTAGTTTTATATTATGTATTTGAATGAATTAAGAACTTTTTCATGTCTAACCTTGAATTGCTTAACTCGAGGGTTGATTTAGAAAGTAATTAAAAAGTAATTAGTAATAATTAATTAAATACTTTTTGGAGAGAGTAATTTGTAAAGTAATCTAATCACACTATTGAAGATACTAGTAATTAGTAACTAGTAATTAATTACTTTTTTTAGAGTATACTTACCCAACACTGGTCACAAGTGTCAGATATTAAATGAGATAATAACTATATCTGCAACACAAACAGAAAGTGCATGTTAGTTTCAAACACGAGAAGTGAAATGTTATATAATTTAAAAAAAGGATTATGACAAACAATTATTTTGAAAGCTTTTTATTCAACTCTAACTTTTCAATATAACTGATGTGTGTCACTCTCAGTCTCAGTTACAGCAATTGAACATAATAAATGGAACTTGAACAAAAACATTGTGTGTAAACATGTTTGTTAGTATCAGCATATAACATTGGCCATAGTAAAATATTGAAATTGAACATGGGTGACCATATTTTGATTTCTGAAAACCTGGACACTTGGCTTGGCAGTAGGCTCAAGTGAAACTTGAAATTTACTTATTAATTTCAATACATTTAAACTATATGCCTCTCTGTATGGATAGAAAATTGTTATGGGCCACTTTTTGTTAAATCACTTGGAGTTGGGACAATAATACAATAACATATATGCCTTTTCCGTGTGTTTTTATGATTAATAATGACTGTTTCTGATACTTTTGCGTTGAAATTATGTACTAAAATATAATTATTTAGGCCCTACAGTTGTGCCAACTTTTTTTGCACGAACAGTTTCAGGTAAAATGGGCCAGTACTGCAAAGGGAAATATTAATTTATCATCAATTTTAATTTGAAAACACAATTGCTTATACAGCCACATGACATTTAAACTGCATTAAACTAAGATAGTCATGTGTTCCATTAAAAATACACATTTTGGGGGCAAACCCACATATTCAATTGTGCAATTAAAAAAAGTCAATTTTGGCTTCCATATATTTGGAACAACAGGTGAAATATCCCTTTAAAATCGTGCAACCTTTAATTTGCATACTGCAAAGACGTTTATTAATTTCGCAAAATAGCTGAACACTTTGTCAATCAAAGCAGTCAAACACGAACTTAATTTAAAAGGGACGTTTTTTGATAGGATAAATATATAAACTCGGTTTTTACTCCAGTCCAGTAGGTGGCTGGTTTGCGATCTATCCATCATTACATAGGCCTACCAGAAGAAGAAGAAGAGCAGCTGATTGACTGTCAAAATGGTATTATCTTATTTCTTATTGAACGATAGCTGGGTTTATTTTGGTTTCACATTTGAAACAAATAAAGTTATAATACGTGTCTGCCTTGTTTTGTGGATAGTTAACGTCAATTTGTGTTATATTTTGTGGATAGCGCGCGCTAGTCGTCTAAGTTATTGTAAAAGCTGAGCAGAAGTAAATATTCTTCACTCTTTCTGCTCTTTCATCTCTTATTTCAGAGGTTCCGATTTTGTGGAGATCTAGACTGTCCTGACTGGGTCCTTGCAGAAATTAGCACCTTAGCTAGAATAGTAAGTGCGATTTGTCTAAATTTAATAGGCATCCCCTTTGACACTATCTGTCTAAAACTTAACTGTAAATAATATCCTTCATTGCTGTTCTTCACAGTCGAGCGTCAAGATGAAACTTCTGTGCGTTCAAGTCATCAAAGATCTGCTTGATGAAGGCATCGATGTAAGAGAGCACTGGCCACTGCTGCTATTTGTAAACTAAATGGATATTCCTCTAACTAGTGTATAATTATTTGTTTTTAGTATGATAAAGTTTCAAAGCTAACCGCAGATGCAAAATTTGGTGAGTAAAACCCAGTTTTGTCATGTATTCTCAGTAGTTGAATTAATAGTTGTGATGTGTGAAATAAAATTATTATTATAAATCAAATGTTTCAATACTTAACATTTTTATGTTATGGCTGATAATACATTTGATATTCAAATTATATTCTATATATATATATATATATATATATATATATATATATATATATATATATATATATATATATATTAAATTATATATAAATATAAAAACAAAAAAAGTAGTTTTAAATGCTACTAGTGAATTTTGGAATCACAGCATTATAATGTACAGTTTGGAAAAAATGGATATTGATTTTAAGATTTGCTAAAGATAACATTTAACATTGTTATTCAATTATAAGTGCTATTATGTGAGCATTAGATAACTGCAAAAGTCTAATTGTATTTTTTATATATAATAATAAGGAACTGAGCAACAATTTATTATATACCGTTCAAGTATAATGCTTTATAAGTAAAAAATAATGAATAAGTGACCAATAATTATTAAAAACTCTTTAATATTGACTAATATATCTGATATGTTACCAAAATAATTTTCACCACACAGGCATAACATAATGACCACCTTCCTAATATTCTGTTGGCCCCCCTTTTCCTGCCAGAACAGCCCTGACCTGTTGAGGCATGGTCTCCACTAGACCCCTGAAGGTGTGCTATGGTATCTTGCACCAAGATGTTAGCAGTAGATCTTTCAAGTCCTGTAAGTTGTGAGGTGGGGCCTCCATGGGCCATCCACGTGATATAAAAGAAAACATGTTTAATCAGACCAGGCCACATGCTTCCATTGCTCCGTGGTCCAGTTCTGCTGCTCACTGTTGTTGCTTCCTTCCGGTGGACAAGGGTAAGCATGGGCACCCTGTCTGCAGCCCCATACACAACAAACAGTGATGCACTGTGTATTCTGACACCTTTCTATCAGATTCAGCATTAGCTTCTTGAGCAATTTGAGCTACAGTAGCTCGTCTGTTTATTTGGACCACACAGGCCAGCCTTCGCTCCCCACGTGCATCAATGAGCCTTGACCGCCCATGACCCTGTCACTGGTTCACCACTGTTCATTCCTTGGGGCACTTTTGATGGATACTGACCACTGCAGACCAGGAACACCCCACAAGAGCTGCAGTTTTGGAGATGTTCTGATGTCTAGCCATCACAATTTGGGCCTTGTCAAACTCACATAAATCCTTACACTTGCCTGTTTTTCTGCTTCTAACACATCAACTTTGAGGAAAAAATGTTCACCTGCTGCCTAATATATCCCAACAGTGCTGTGATGAAGAGATAATCTGTGTTGTTCACTTCACCTGTCATAATGTTATGCCTGATCAGTGTATATGTCCTGCAGTGTATATGTCCCTACATAAATGTCTTGTCTGTTGGCTGTATGTATTTTATGCCATATCTCTTGCTAATTAGTATTTGTTTTTCAGAAATTGGAGATATTAAAGCCAGTGTAGCTGTGCTGAGTTTCATTCTGTCCAGTGCTGCTAAACATGATGTAGACAGTGAATCTCTCTCCAGTGAACTACAGCAGCTTGGCCTGCCTAAAGGTAAGGATATGCACTTTATAATTGTTTTTTACTTTATACTAAAGTGCTATTCCCCATTATGCTATTCTATAGGTTTCTAATTTTGTTTTTAATATTTATGTATGCATGCTCCTGCAATATGTTTACATGCATCCCAGGTCAAAAACACTTTAATTATCTCATAATATACACTGCAGTATGCCGTCTTTCCTCTCAGTGTCTGAAACGGTTTGATCAAAGATTTGGTCTCTAGTCTAGAGCCTGACCGATATGTTTTTTGGGATGCCAATATTAGGGTGTAAAAAATCAGATATTGATATATCGGCTGATATTCTTGTATATTATAGTACAGTACCAGTCAATAGTTTGGAAACGTTTTCCCATTGGTGTGTCTAAACTTTTGACTGCTACTGTATATAGAATACAGCATATACATAAACACATGTTTTACAATGATAACTCAAATGTGGTGAGCAAACACTTATAATGACGTTACAAAGATATGTAATGGAGACAGTGTATTTAACAATACACTTTATTATCCAAAATGAATACAACACAGAACCGACTGTGTTTATGATGGGCATTTTGACTTGCACGTGTCCGATTAAGCTCAAAATGTAAGTCGATGTCCCTGTAATAACAGACCGGCCTCGAACCTCACATACTTTTGAAAATCCTACTTGTTACTTGTGCTAAGCGCTCATTGTCACAGTTGTAAACACAACAGCATTCTTCTTCCTCAGGGGCGTTTGGCATCACGGCATTTGTTTCCAGACGGACCCTAGGTTGGCATTATGCATATTTGTTATAAATCTATGTATATTCAATCAAGAAGTAAGGAATTACTGATGGCACGTTTCAGGAATCGGTTCTTTCTTTTGGAAACTGTGCAGACCTTTTACATTCATAAACAGCTACATTACACACTACATGAAAGGTTATATCTGAAAAATCATAATGGAGCACTTTAAAGCTTTCATCATTTATGTGTTCGTTTTAGAGCACACCACAGGACTGTGTAAATCATACGAGGATAAGCACAGTGCTCTACAGGAAAAACTGAGGGAGAGCAGCCTACGATGTGAGTATAACCAATTAAAAAAAAGAAAGCTAGGAAATTAATTTAAATATAATATTCTGATCCATCCATGCCATGTGTCAGTGGGTCGTCTGGAGGCGGTGAACTGGCGTGTGGATTACACCCTGAGCTCCAGCGAAATAAAGCAAGTGAATGAACCCACAGTCCAGCTCAGACTTCAGGCTCAGGACCCCGAGACCGACTCCACAGAGACCACCGTTGTCTCCATCACTGCCGACAAGTTCAGAGTCCTGCTAACAGGTGGCCGAGTCATTTTCCCTCTGCGATCAGTATTTATATATTGTATTATGCATCTTGTAAATGTCCTTATTTTTGTTTTTGCAGAGCTCAAACAAGCACAGACTATGATGAATGCACTACAGTGAGCCAGTCATCCTTTGTTGAATAGTATTGATGTGCACACAGGCTTCTCTGAAAGAAGAGAACAATGTTTTTCTTACATAATGTATTTTGCTGAGGCCTTTACACGCTGATTTGTCACATGTTGTTGCTCAAATTGAGCACTGACTTTTTGGAACCGACGTCACTAGAAACTTAATTTGATCACGTGTTGAATGTCATCCAGAGAACAAAAAGCTCTTAGTGATTTATCTTATCTCATGTATTTGTCTTAATATCATGTGTATTTTTGTTAATTGTTGTGTTTCTTTTGCTTTAAAAAATAAATAAATGTAATAACAATTCAGTGTCCTTCACATTACTGCACATTTCAGGACCCTTAAAGTTACAGCGTCTTTGTTAATTAATTAATTAATTAATTATTATTATTATTATTTTGCAATTTACTGTTAAAGGGGAATGGCATATCTTTAAAATGCAAATACATACTATTTATAGTTTATTCCGATATTTTATTTATTACTCAGCCCTGGATCTTATATCCTGAATTCCACCTTGGATTTACTGTTCGAGATTAAAGTAGTTTCGTGTACAGCAAAAATGGTAAAAACAAAAAAACAACAACAAAAAACAACTACAATGAACTGTGTAAACTATTTCATTTGAAAGTTTGAAGTTTAAGGAAAGTGCCCAGACTATGCTCTCAGAGTCGGGGAAAAAAAGAAAGAAATAAACTACAACTCCCATGATCCTCCCGTCTCGTTTCATAAATATTAGCATACCCCGCGTGTTTCCACGATCATGTAACATACATCAAGGAGCAAAGGTGAGTTGGTGTACTATTCATTGAATTTAACCAGCGATTTACTAAACGTGATCTTACTTGCTATTTTTGAGCACACGTTCCTTAGCAAAAATACATGAACTTTGCATGCAGCATGTAAACATCCATGTGGTTGCTTAGCACTTACGGCAGAGTTTCATAACAGCATCGTTCAACATAAGGGAAGGATTGTAAACTAACACTTATCAGATGCTCTCCACTGGTGTACAATACATAGTCATATTATCTAGGTGTCCCAGTTTATCTATTATTGTCCACTTTGGCGTCCTTTGTTTTAAGCAGAGGCACAAATACCCGTTACTAAATAATTTCAACCGCCGAATGGGTGACATTTGATTGTAACTTCAAAATTAAACTTGTATAGATATATGTTTTAAACACTAAATCTAATTCTATACATTTAACTACTCAAAATGTGTATTGGTCAATCTCAAGTAACTTTATTATTGTCACGTGACATTTAAAAAAAGCATGTTTAAAGGGATAGTTCACTCAAAAATGTTATGTTCATCTGCTTACCCTCAGGGCATCCAAGATGTAGGTGTCTTTGTTTCTTCAGTAGAACACAAATTAAGATTAAGATTTTTAACTTCAACCGGTGCACTGTGCCAGTCGTATGCATGTCAATGGGGTGTAATTCTATGAGAGTAAAAAAAAAAAAACTAACATGCACAAATAACTTCAAATTAAACCCTGCAATTCGTGACAAAACATTAATGTCTTAAGACACGAAACGATCAGTTTGTGTGAGAAACCGAACAGTATTTATATAATTTTTGACCTCAAATACAACACTGTACAACAGAACGCCATCACTCCAGCTGGATGAGGTCAAAATACATGAATCAAAAACAACTAGAAAATAAAGCAATTAATTTAGTTTGATTTCCTGAAGTTTAAAATCTGATTCTTCATTTTCTGAAGGTTAAGTGCTAATTCTTTCACTGATCATTTGTTGAGAGAAAAAAAGATACGTTTTTAATTTCGGCATTGAATGAAAGTTGAACTTTCTTCCCTGTCACTATCCAAGTGAATTGGCTTCTCTATCAAGAACAATTTGTGGAAAGTCTCTAGTGTAACAACATCCTGAAGTTAACCCAATTTTGTTTTGTTTAGGTTTTTCAACAGCCACCTCCCTTTCATGTTGGAGAATGCCGGAAGGTCCTGAGCTCCATTTGGCTAGCCTGTTTGTCAACAGGATGTGTGAAGGGCTTGTCTTTACTGGAGCCGTGGAGAAATCTGAAGTGAATAAAAACCCTGAAGTCCCTTTCTGCTGCGATGCCTACTGCATCAAAGCCCAGTCCAGAGGAAAAGAAGTCAGACTCACACTCGCACCCATTAAAAATGATGATGACAGTAAACGCAAGGTCGGTAACCAGCAGCCGATGGATGTGGTTTTCCGATTTGGGATGTCAGGGTTTTTCCGCTTCACCTCAGTAGATGAACTTCCGAAACATGCCCACCTGCGGTTCTACACTAATGAGACCCCATGCAGGGTTCTGAGTTTTGAGGACACGCGCAGATTTGGCAGCTGGCACCCAAATGGGACTTGGCAGAAAGACAGAGGGCCTTGCGTCATGTTCGAGTACGAGAGCTTCAGGTGAGGGAGGAAAATGTTTCCCAATGCACTGAACTCTTATAATCATTGCATTCATTAAATATTATGTGCTATATAAATATAATTTAGCTTGGTTTCTGGTAAGATAGCAGGAAGTGTACACAGTAAAAGCAATTGCAAATTGCATGATTCGATTTAGTTCCACAAGCTTGTGATTCAACTCAATTCAATTATTTTGGATATATATCAAGTAAATCATGTCAGTTTTTCTCAAGAAAAAAATAAATCTCAGTGAATGCAGTAAACTGTACTGAAAACCCTGTCAGTACATGACCACTGATTTATACAAACATTTAAATTGCACATCAGTATTTATAATAATGTTATTATAGAAATTAATCACATAATTAAGTTTCTACTCCAAAATAACATTTAAACGATAGCTGTCATAACAAAAAAAAAGGCTTTTATTATGGATTTATTCATCTTATCAGGCATAACATTTATCACTAATGTTCTGTTGGTCCCACTTTTGCTGCCAAAACAGCCCTGACCCATCGAGGCATGGATTTCACTAGACTCCTGAAGGTGTGCTGTTGTATATGGCACCAAGATGTTAGCAGCAGATCTTTTTTAGTCCTGTAAATAAATAGTGAGGTGGGACCTCCATGGATTGAACTTGTTTGTTCAGCACATCCCACAGATGCTCGATTGGATTGAGATCTGGGGAATTTGGAGGCCAAGTCAACACCTCAAACCCGTCGTAGTGCTCCTCAAATCATTCCTGAACCATTTTTGCTTTGTGGCAGGATGCATTATCCTGCTGAAAGAGGCCACAGCCACCAGGGAATACTGTTTCCATGAAAGGGTGTACATGGTCTGCAATAATGCTTAGGTAGGTGGTACGTGTCAAAGTAACATCCTCATGGATGGCAGGACCAAAGGTTTCCCAGCAGGATACTGCCCAAAGCATCACACTGCCTCCGCCGGCAAGCGATGCACACGCACCCGGTCATCGACGTGATGTAAAAGAAAATGTGATTCATCAGACCAGGCCGCCTTCTTCCATTGCTCTGTGGTCCAGGTCTGATGCTCACATGCTCACTCTTGGCACTTTCTGCGGTGGACAGGGGTCAGCATGGGCACCCTGACTGGTTGGTGTCTATGCAGCTCCATACACAACAAACTGTAATGCACTGTGTATTCTCACACCTTTCAATCAGAACCAGCATTAACTTCTTGAACAAATTGAGCTACAGAAGCTTGTCAAGTTTGATCGGACCACACGGCCAACTTTCAGTCCTCATGTGCATCATTGAGCCTTGACCACCCATGACCCTTTTGCTGGTTCACCACTGTTCCTTCTTTGGACCACTTTTGATGGATACTGACCACTGCAGACCAGGAACACCCCACAAGAGCAGCAGTTTTGGAAATGCTCTGACCCAGTCGTATAAGTCACTCAAATACTTAAGCTTGCCTATTGTTTTTGCTTCTAACACATCAACTTTAAGAACAAAATGTTCACTTGCTGCCTAATATATCCCACCCACTAACAGTGATGTGATGAGATAATCTGTGTCCTTCACTTCAACTGTCAGTGGTTGTAGTTATGCCTGATCAATGTATATTAACTACAAAAGAACAGATTAAGAAAAAAAAAGTAATAGTGAATATATTAACAAAATGCTCCTCTCTAGAGTTACTTTTTCTTCTTAACTATTGAGTTATGGTGAAGTAGGACAGCTTCAATATATGTTACATGTCATTGTTTACAAGCTGTTTCTATTGGCCTTTCCACAAATGAAACCCATAAAAAAGTGCCAAAAGCGGTATTGAAATAGTTATTTTCAACCCAATAATTTTTTGGTTCATGATGTGTCTTCAACATTGTGATGTACAATTCGATTAATTGCTGTTACCAATCATGTAGTTACATCTTGGAAATGTGCATGATCGTTTAGTTTAGTTAGTTTATTTATTCATATAGCGCCTTATAGGCTACATTAGTAGTCCCAAGGTGCTGTACCTTACAATGGAGAACAAAAGAAACAAGACAAAACATAAAAACATCCATATACTAGCCAAAAATATTAAAATGCCAGAGCACAAATATGATCTAAAATGATCCTTAAAGTCATGGAAGCTCTAACATCCAGTGGCAGATTATTCCAGTCATGGAACAGCGACAGAAAAAGCACGATCACCCTTCAGTTTGAGTCACTACAATAGTCTAGACTGGGGAAAATATAGGCATAGACAACTTTTTCCAGGTCCCTGGCTGGAAGATTTGGTTTCAGTTTGGCTATTGTCCTTAAAAAAAAGAAGCAATTACAAACCACCGTCTTTATCTGTTGATTGAATATGAGGGATGAGTCAAAAATGACTCCTCATTAACTCGATCATGCAGATCCACCTTCTTAATTTATCATTTACCATATGGCTACAAGCTGAGCAACCAAAATGAATAACCTCTGTATATAGGATATCAGACATAATGTGACACTGGTGTAGTAGTTTGATGCTACTGTCAGTGGAGATACGATTAATATGGAAGGCAGGGCCAGTTTACAATGCTATAAGTTGAAAACCTATATGTGTGTTTAAATATTTCAGGGAGAATGTTCTTTCAAATCTGTCTGACAAGGCATTTGACAAACCCATCTGTGAGGCGCTTTTAAATCAGAAGTATTTCAACGGGATCGGGAACTATCTTCGAGCAGAGATTTTGTTCAGGTAACTCAATTTCCAATGTTTTCGATGTTCGTAATATGTATCACAACTTCTTTATTGAAATGAATAAAACCAGGTTGTCTAGTTGATAAATCCCCCATTTCTTTACTTAATTGTACATAAAGCCATTGGATTTTTTTCTCTTTGATGGCCTACTGTAGACTGGGTACACCCAGCCCGATCTGCCTGTGATTTGTTTTCACCCTGCAGCTCAGGCTGGAAAGCTGTACATATTTTTTTCCTGCTTCGGTTACAATTTTGCGGGGACCAATCACAAACTGGCTTGTCCGCACTATTTGCGAGTTTTAACACAATGACGGATAGAGAAGTGATGGATCGTTGGTCTGATTGGTTAAAGGACTATCCAATTGCGTAGAGTCATTCGAACTATGCCCGTTGATCACACACCTTGCAGTAGAAAATACAGAGCAGACTCCTCAGGCCAGTGTTCAATCTTAAAAGATTGAGCTTGGTCTGGTGATAGCCAGACAAGGCCTACTGTCATGCCAATCTAAATTTGATTATGAGTAAAAAGGAACTGATTGTTTTCCCCACACATCCTTTTCAGATTACAAATCCCCCCATTTGCGAAGGCACGAACGGTTTTAGAGGGAATCGAGCTGAAAGACAAGGATAAAAAGAAGATAAAAAAGGAGATTACAGTTTTAGAGGTGAAGAATCTGACACTATTGCCAGTGATAGGCCCTTTGTTTGGCATAAATCATGGCTTTGTTTTGTCTCATTCAGACAACAGATACAGCTGGTAAGAAGGGGGTGAAGGTTGAGAACCCAGACCTCCTGTCTTTGTGTCATGCTGTTCCCTTAGAGGTGGTGAAATTGGGTTAGTTTACACTGCATCCCACTGATATATTCATTTATCGACTGCTATTTTGCACATCTGAGTATGATGGTAAATCACGTTCTGAATAACCTCAGATTTGTAGTCTTAGTGTCAGTGACATTGCCTTTTTAGCTTCTGATCGGTATTCATGCAACTGATTTTTTCACTTTGTTTTTATATAATTAGGTGAAAATGGCTATAAACCAGCAAAGGGTGAATATTCTGTGCTACAAGCCTGGATGCAATGTTACTCTGTGGATGGAATGAACTCACTAAGTGACCACAATGGACGGACCATTTGGTTCAAAGTATGTAAATCTTTGTAAAATAGTAATTCTAAACCTGGAAACCATTAGGTGACATATTTATAGTAGTGCTAACTAATTAATCGCATATTTTTTTGAGACCGACTCCAGCTCCTTATTTGCCAAATTCCACCTTAAAAATGTTGAATTGTTGTTAACCCCACCCCTCATTGCTTTTGGCTTTGTTTTTTTTAAGGAACAGAAGTACTAGAAATATGAGGTTGTGAATTGGGCGGCATTTTCATTAAACAGTAAAAATATAAATGGTCTTTTTTAAAAGTGTACGCTAATTCAACCAGTACTTTTGTATTTAATCTCTCTTTCTTACTAAATTATGTTAGGTCACTATATATATCACTACCAAAAATTGAAGCCCTAAAAAGTAATCCACAAGACTCCGGGGGCCTTCTGAAGTGCCTCTTATTTTATTAACATTAATGACAGACAGGAGTGGATATATTAGGCTTCTGTCACTTTATGACTTGACACAAATCTGACATGCATCCCATCTCAGACCTAATTTAACTCATTTAAGACTACGCTTGTGAAAGTACTTGACAAAACAGCCATTTTGGCAAAATTGTGTTTTTGTCCGTTCAATCGCTGTCTGAAGCAGCTTTCTGTGCACACAAATCACATACGTGACACGTGTCTTGTGGCATTTGAATGGTTTAAAAGCATTTGCTTCTTATATTATGTTCAATATTTTTAAAGTGTTCACTGAAATAAATTATTGCATGCACGTGTTAACGTGTTTATTCTGACAGTACTAATCTAGAATTCTATTTAATTTAGTTTAAATGTTTGCTTTGTTTCAGGGGGATCCTGGTCCTATGGTCCCTAAAGGTAAACTCAATGTAAACAGATGATTGACTCCTAAGAATATTCGTTACTTATAACTAAAAATTATTTTCCATTAGGTGCCAAATCTCGCAAAATAAAGTGGAAAATACAGAAAGATCACGATTATACCGATTCAAAGGTGAAAAGCAGTTACCTTTTTTTGATACTTTGTTTCATGAACAGATACAAGAACATTAAATGTCTGCTTCACTCTAGAAAGCCAAAAAGACACATGCTGACAGCACTGCAGTAGAAAAGCCTGGGAAGGAAAAGGACGACATAAAGAAAGAAAGTGCAACGTTTAAAGCACAAAGGCAGAAAAAAGACACAAAAAGGGTCAGTATGAAACCTGCAGATGAGAACAATAAGTCGAAAAAACAAGGAAAGAGAAGCTCAAAAGGTTAGAATCTTACATTCACCATTTGTATGGCCTACTTTCAGTTTTAGTATTTAGACCCTGATTTCACTTCAATTTTGTCCTCTTTTAAGTTCCTCCAAGGGCTGGAGCTAACCAAAAAAAAGGCAAACATGTGAAGGAAGTGATCAAAAGGAAATCAGTCACCTGCAGGAAAAGTTCAACAAAAGGTATGAACTCAGTCTTGTCCTTTTAATACAGAAGCTGACTGTGCTCAGAGAGTCTTGTGTTGTTGACTAAGTCTTTCTCTGGATTCTTTTGTAGCAATGCCAAAACGGAGAAGTAGTGGCACAAGACAAGGCCGTTCCAGATGACTCAAATCTGAATACATTTTCCAAAGTATATACATCCGCAAATTACTGTAAGGGACCACCCAGACCATATTTATATTCAGATTAGACTTCATAATCTATTTTTCAACAAAAAATAAATATGTATACAAATAATAACACAATTACCTAACCTATATCAAAAAAATATTTTCTTTGATGCTATTTCAATTGCCAATTTCTTTTCCTAAAATGTCACTTACAAAGAAAGTTGAGGAAATAAAAACAGGATTTTTGTATGTTACAGAAGTATGTAAAACTTTTATTAAATTTTTACACAAATAATTAAGCTCATGTGAAAAGTTTTTTTTTTCTCCAAAAATGATCACAGCTAGGGATTTAAAGGGTTAGTTCACCCAAAAATTAAAATATCCCATAATTTACTCACCCTTAAGCCATCATAATCAGAGTTATATATAAAATAAAATATCCTGGCTCTTTCAAGCTTTATAATGGCAGCCCAAAAAGTGCATCCATCCATTATAAAAGTAATCCACATGACTCCAGTGTGTTTATAAAGGACTTCTAAAGTGAATCGATGGGTTTGTGAAAAAAAAAGAATTCATATTTAACACGTTATAAAGTAAAATATCTATCCTCTGGCACACCACTTTCTGTAGCTAGATATTTTACTTATAAAGTTTTAAATATGGATATTTTTCTTACACAAACCCATTGATTCCCTTCAGAAGGCTTTTATGAACACCCGGAGCCGTGTGAATTACTTTTATAATGGATACATGCACTTTTTTGGGCTGCCATTATAATGTTTGGAAGAACCCAAACATTTTTTAATATAACTCTGAGTGTATTCGTATTCTTCTGAAAGAAGAACGTCATGTACACCTAGGATGGCTTGAGGGTGAGCAAATCATGTGCTACTTTTTATTTTTGGGTGAACTATCCCTTTAAGTACCTGCATCATAACTGATATGGATTTACATGGTTCACTGTATAATTAAGAGGAGAGATCTGATCTGAAAGGGTTTGAACGATAAGGATATTCCAGAGGTGGTCTTTGACACAGGAAAGCTGGGATCAGGACGCTCCAAGAGATCACAACTGTAAAGACAGTACACTATGAGTTATTGTTCTTGACAATACACAATGCATGCTAATGTTATGCTGATGTACTCACTGCCAGGCCTCTTTCACTGTAAGGGAAGTTGACAAAGTCGCCGTCACGCTGCTTCCGTGAGACTCATAGAGGCGAATAAGAATGGCATTCTCTTTTCTTTCCGCCTGTGAGAATAAAGGAAACAGTTTGTAATGACACAGTGGGCAAAATTCCGTTAGAAAAAGGTTAGCGTCAGGACATTTGATGAATGGGCACCTGTTTTATGGTCTCCAGGATGACGGCAGGCGAATTTACAGAGAACGCACTCGAGGGTTCAGAAATGACGCCACGATAGACACGGAGCGGGAAGTTCAGGTTGTGGGCATGCTGGATAACTGAAGCTTCCTGGAAGGGGCCTTTTTAGACACATTGATTTTATTCATGGCTGTCTGGAAATGATTTATAATATTTTAAATATGAGATGTACCAACCTGAATGTGGCATTAATGCATAGGTAAAATTATGACTCCCCATATCTGCATTGGCATCTGGTGCTTTTGGCGCCCTCAATCTGTGGGAGAAAAACAGCGGTGTTAGCAAAACTTCTTAATGACCTGTCTGTACATCTGTGAGAAAGATAATGGCGTGTTTGTTCATTCTGTGTGGGAAGCTTACAGAGACAAGGTCATGATGTTTTCATGGACCGAGTAGCCATATTTGGAGTCGTTAAGAAGAGCCACGCCAAAGCCATGCTCAGACAGATCAGCCCATTTGTGTCCCCACACCTATTAAATAAACCATAAATTCATACATTACGTAAAGTTCTCTAAAAGAACATTACACCACAGTTATAAAGAGGAGGGATGGCAGCTGCTGAAAAACCCATGGGAGACAAAAGAAAAAAAGAATAGGAATTATCATCAGCAAAACTTGAAATGGCTCAGTGATTTACTGCAGAGCAAGTCTAAACACAATCAAATATTAGTGTCACTGTCACTTTATAGTGGATGATAGTCACTCTCACTTTATAGTGGATATAGTGGACAGTGGTGGGTGAATCAAAGTATTGATTTTGAAGATGATAGTTTTGAGTATATCTTTGAGATGGCGAATATGAGCCAGATGCTGAATGTACTGAAATGAGCTCTGATGAGGACAGTGATGATGCTAGTAAGCATCTGCTCAAACTGAACCCTTCCAAATTTCAAAAGGTAACTGTGGCAAGGGGGGCGTGGTTCAGCGAGGTCTGCAGCGGGAGAGAGAGCCGCGGGACGAGCGGTAAGTGAGTGGGTTGGAAGCAGATTAATAACACCTGTCTCTCGTTCCAGTAATGAGCGCGGAGAGGGGATAAAACCTAGGTGGAACCGGAGATCGAGGAGAGAGAGAGGGACTGCTGACGCGACACACCCTCACACCCACGGACATTGAGTTGTGAGACACGTTGACCCGGAAGCGGAACGTTTAACCGGAACCCGGAAGTGACTGAGAGAAATACACACTGGCAATAGCCGTGTGAAGAGACTGAGTTTTTGTTCTAATAAAGAGAAGCGTCAGCAGTCAAACCGACCCCCTTGTCCTCTTCCTTCCTTACACAAACGAACTTTATCACACTGGTGCCGAAACCCGGGAAGGAAGTAGGACAGCGCCGCCGCCATGACAACGCCCTCCGCCTCGCCATTTGCGGACATCATCACCTCCCTCGCGGTCCTCCACCAAGACCAACATCAGGCAATGCTGGACCTGCGGGCAGACCAGGAGCGCCGCTTCGAGGCGATTGTCCGCGGCCAGCAAGAGGACCGCGAGCGGTTCCGGAGCTGGATGGATCGGGAGGTTCGCGCCGAAGCCGCCGGGCGGGCTAGCGCATCGGTCCACGTGCCCCTCCACAAGATGGGGCCAGAGGACGATCCGGAGGCCTTCATAGACCTCTTCCAGAAGACCGCGGAGGCCTCCGGCTGGCCCCGGGCACAGTGGCCGGTGCGCCTCATTCCATTACTAACAGGAGAAGCCCAGGCGGCCGCCCAACATCTGCCGGTAGCGAACCTCCTGAAGTACGAGGATCTAAAAAGGGCCATCCTACAGCGGGTCGGTCGGACCCCGGAGCAACACCGCCAGAGGTTCCGCTCCCTGGAATGGGGCGAGGCCGGCCGACCCTTCGCTATGGCCCAACAGCTCCGGGACTCGTGCCGCAGATGGCTCTTGGCCGGCGGAAGCGACGTGGACCATATCATCGATCTGGTGGTGCTGGAGCAATTCATCACTCGGCTCCCAAGAAAGACCGCCGAGTGGGTCCAGTGCCACCGGCCCACGTCGCTGGAGACGGCCATCCAGCTGGCGGAGGACCACCTGGTGGCGTGCCCGGGGGTCGGCGAGCCCTCACTAACTTCTCACTCTCTCTCTCCCCCCTCTGTCTCTCCCTCTCGCCCTGTCCCTCTCCCCAGGTCCCGTCCTCCCCCTCTCCCCAGGTCCCGTCCTCCAGGCCCTCCTCGCGTTCCCCCCAGAGGTCGGGGTGGGATGGGCCCAGGACCGTCCGGGAGTTCGCGGGCTCCGCCCAGGGGGGCGGGGCCGCTGGGGGCGGGTGGCGACAATGGCTCCGGTTTCACACCCTCCCCGCGCTCATTTTCCAACCCACTCCCCGCCGCAGGGGTGGCGGGTAAGCCTGGTCTGGCCTGCTGGCGGTGCGGTGATCCGGATCATTTTGTGGACCGATGTCCGAGGATGGACATCGGGACAATGATCCGGATCCCGGACGTCCAGCGGACCACCCCCGATCAAGCAGGAGAGTACCAAATTCCTGTAAGTATCAAGGGGGGTACATATCAGGCCTTGGTGGATTCAGGATGTAACCAAACCTCGATCCATCAAAGCCTGATGCAGCCTGGGGCATTGGATACAAGCCGCATGGTTAAGGTGCGGTGTGTGCACGGGGATGTGGTGGAATATCCGGTTGTCCCAGTCACGATACAGTTTAGGGGGAAAAAGCATAGTGTTGAGGTGGCGGTTAGTTCCCACCTCCGGCATCCGCTAATTCTGGGGACGAATTGGCCCGCCTTTTCGGCATTATTGGGGTCGTTATGCGCGGATGCCGCTTGGGAAAACAAGGCTAGGAACGGGGCGGTGCGAGTGCAGGTTGGCGAGACTGATACGGGACCCTTGGGAACAGCTTCAGAGGAACCGAGCGGGGTCGAGAGACTGATTCTCTCGGACCGCGATGACTTCCCTCTGGAGCAGTCTCAAGATGAGACCCTAAAACATGCATTTCAGCAGGTCCGCTCTATCGACGGTCAGTCTCTCCAACCCGCATTGCCCGTCACGTATCCTTATTTTGCCATAATTAAGGATCGGTTGTATCGAGTGACCCAAGACACTCAGACAAAAGTGGATACAACCCAGTTATTAGTACCAAAGAGCCGCCGGGAAATGCTTTTCCAGGCGGCTCACTCGAACCCGATGGCGGGCCACCTGGGGCAGGCGGCCACACTGAATCGCTTAATGACCCGAATTTTTTGGCCAGGCATTCATGACAATGTGCGCAGGTGGTGCGCGTCTTGCCCTGAATGTCAGTTGGTGAATCCACTGGCCGCCCCAAAAGCGCCATTGCGCCCCCTTCCATTAATGCAGGTCCCCTTCGAGAGAATTGCGATGGACCTCATCGGGCCATTAGAGCGATCCGCACGCGGACATCGTTTTGCGTTAGTCATCGTGGACTACGCAACACGATATCCGGAGGCAGTGGCTCTCCACAACATCTCCGCGAAGAGTGTTGCGGACGCACTGTTTCGTCTGATCTCCCGAGTGGGGATTCCGAAAGAAATCCTCACTGATCAAGGCACGGCGTTTATGTCACGCACGATGAGCAAACTCTACGGATTATTGGCCATTAAATCCATTCGAACAAGCGTCTATCACCCACAAACGGACGGCTTGGTCGAACGATTTAATCGCACTCTTAAATCCATGATCCGTAAGTTCGTACAGGAAGACGCCAAAAATTGGGATCGGTGGTTAGAACCCCTCTTATTTGCCGTGCGGGAGGTTCCACAAGCCTCCACGGGGTTTTCCCCCTTCGAGCTTCTCTACGGGCGACAGCCACGGGGGGTGCTGGACGTCCTACGAGAAACTTGGGAGGAGGGACCTTCTTTGGCCCAAAACGAAATTCAGTACGTCATGGACTTGCGAACAAAACTCCACACCTTGGGGCGGCTATCTAGGGAGAATTTGTTGCAAGCCCAGGACCGCCAGAGCCGGTCATATAACAGGGGTACAAAACTACGCAAATTCACACCGGGAGAGAAAGTGCTCGTTCTACTCCCTAAGACTGCCGCAATTGCAACCTGTCCGAGGCCCAAGACCAAAAAGGAGGCAAGACAGTTTTTGGGGCTGGCGGGATATTATAGACGGTTTATACCAAATTATTCGGACCTCACCAGCCCTTTGACTGATCTTACTAGAAAGGGGCTACCAGATACGGTCCAGTGGACGGAGCCGTGTCAACAGGCTTTTACCCAAGTGAAGGCTGCTCTATGTGGCGGGCCGCTTTTACACTCCCCTGACTTTTCTCTCCCTTTCTTGTTGCAGACTGACGCGTCGGACAGGGGGCTGGGCGCAGTCCTGGCCCAGGAGGTGGAGGGGGGAGAGCGGCCGGTGCTGTACATTAGCCGTAAGCTCTCCAAGAGGGAAGCTAAGTACAGCACCATAGAGAAGGAGTGTTTGGCCATCAGATGGGCCGTTCTCACTCTCCGCTATTACCTCCTGGGGCGGGAGTTCACCCTCTGTTCGGACCACGCTCCTCTCCAATGGCTCCACCGCATGAAGGATACCAACGCGCGGATCACCCGTTGGTATCTAGCTCTTCAGCCGTTTAAATTCAAGGTGGTCCACAGGCCGGGCGCTCAGATGGCTGTGGCCGATTTCCTCTCCAGAAATGGGGGGGGATGGGGGGGGGGCTGCAGGCCGGACGGCTCCCCGGCCTGAGTCGGGCGGTGGGGGTATGTGGCAAGGGGGGCGTGGTTCAGCGAGGTCTGCAGCGGGAGAGAGAGCCGCGGGACGAGCGGTAAGTGAGTGGGTTGGAAGCAGATTAATAACACCTGTCTCTCGTTCCAGTAATGAGCGCGGAGAGGGGATAAAACCTAGGTGGAACCGGAGATCGAGGAGAGAGAGAGGGACTGCTGACGCGACACACCCTCACACCCACGGACATTGAGTTGTGAGACACGTTGACCCGGAAGCGGAACGTTTAACCGGAACCCGGAAGTGACTGAGAGAAATACACACTGGCAATAGCCGTGTGAAGAGACTGAGTTTTTGTTCTAATAAAGAGAAGCGTCAGCAGTCAAACCGACCCCCTTGTCCTCTTCCTGGCTTACACAAACGAACTTTATCACAGTAACACAATATGCTTTATTTTAAACTTCTGTAATTGTTACTCTAATAAAAGGAGAGTTTCTATTATCGCGACCATCCGCGAGATCCATCTGTGTTAGATATAGATCCGAGTTTATGATTTAAGCTAAAGATTCAAGATTTAAGACATCATATTGGGTCGATATTATTGGTGCTAGCACAGGTTACTGAAATGTACACTTGGCTTGATGTGAACTTGGGAATCTTGCAGCCAATGCTCACATAAGTCCACATGGCCAACAAGACTGTAAGGTGTCCCATTTATATTTGTGTTTCTAAGGCCCTGTTTACACCTGGTATAAAGAGAAGCAATTTTGTTGATCGGATTACATGATTTCTTAAAGGGGAGTGTTTGTTTTTCGTCTTTAAACCAAAAGTGGCTCTTCAGCTGACAAAGTTTAAATTCTGTCTGATTAGTGCACTTCCCGTAATGTTTACGCATTAGGTTAGTAGCCAGAGAGTAGACCAGTGAGTAGCAATCCGGTCAAATGCGTTTTTGACTACTTTTATAGAAATGGTCGAAAGTAGACAAGCTTAAAATGTTTTAGACCTCGTTTACAACTGTATTTAGAGCAATCCACTTGTATTCCGATCGACCAAAAAGCATCTTAATTCCAGGTGTAAACGGTCTAAGGGATGCTCACAAGCATCTCATATTAGCCACAATGCTCCCTTTTGCCAAGCCTACAAGCAAGGACTGAAGGCTTTTCTTGGGAATCCCACAGAATGGGGAACAAAATTACATTTAAATCATGTGATTGGGATGGGACAGGAAAAAATATCTTTTCTCAGTCTAGAAGGCACCAAATTCAAAAAGATTTTCACATTTCTACTACATTAATAATCCAATTTATATTCCGACTCATCTTCCCAGCACTCAAGTACCCCTTTAAAATCTACTCCCGTGTAACCCTCTATTGAGGACTTCACGGTAGACTACTACTTGGTTTCAGATCTACTACTACAATGTCAACAGAATGTGCACTCTTGAGGAGGACTGCATGGATTGAAGGCATCCTTTAGAATAGGACCATATTTTGAGGTCTTTTGCCGTTCAGAAAAATTGGGGTTAAACGTCGATGACCTGAAAATAAACCAAGTTTGCAGTACCTCAAAGCGAGCCCAGTCCCAGGAGGTGTTTCTATGAGTGGGCCTCTGCAAGTGTCCGAATTGGATCTCGTAGGTAGCGTTTGGGTTTCGCACCTGCACAGGGAATTCCACCTTCAGAAACTTATGTGCCTCTTCCCAGTCCACCTGGAAACAAGATATCCTTTATGCTTCACAGAGTTTCTTGAGCAGCTGGGTAATGATTAAATATCAAGCATAAGATGACAAACCTAGTTGTAATTCATCATCCCTCACCTGTGTGTTAAATTTAATATAAGGGCAGCAAGCATCCAGAATGATCTCCTGTCTTATAATACTGTTTCCGCTGATCCTTAGTGAAAAGGAGACGCTGCCCTGAAGTCCCCCAGATCGCATTACTTTGGCAGGCTCGACAAGCTCAATTACAGGCTTCCTGGGAAAGCAGAATTATTGCCAGCAAGATTATGATATTAACTCGGGGTCACACTAAGTTCAAAGCTGGGCTCATGCTTGGAACAGAATCCGATCTCACCTTGTCTGAAGGTGGTAGTCCATCACATCCCAAGCATCCCAATACAGAGGCACATCGTCAAACAAAGCAAACTGGTTCCCAAAGCAGCCCTCAGAAATGGTTTCCCTGAAGTCATAACATAGTTGTTTACAGTAAGTTCTATAAACAACCCTATAAGATGGTGCATTCTGCTTGAAGGCCATGATGACTCACCTGTTTGTTTGGACTAAATGCAGGGACATCAATCGACCCGTTTGGTCAGTCGTGGCCTTTAAAAGGCCATTCTCCATCATAATGGTCCCATCGACCTGTATCACAAAGAGCACCCATTGAACGGCGGAAATGTGTGGGATGGAAAATGTCCAAGTGAATTAAGTACCATCTTTGTGACGGAGACAGAATGTGTAGGCTCGGCCATCTCAGTGACTTGAGCTACGCCCACGCTAGGTACTCTCACCAAGGCTGTGGAAACAGGTGGAAACTATAATAGGGGATCTGGTTTAATGAGCCTTACTGTACTTAAGTAAAATCATACCTTGTCATTAGATATGAATAGGACCTTTCTTTGAAGTTTACCCAAAAAAGGCAATCTGAACAATGTTATATTTTGTCTGTGGGAAGTACCTAAACTTGTTTGATGGCCTTCTCCTGGCAGTGATACGACTTCAGTTCTTTCCCAGGGTAAAGTGTTCAACACAGCTGTGCTTGATCCTGCTCCATTGTCAGAAGAGGATCCCAGTGACTTACAAGCAGCAAGAAGTAGGCTAGTCCCTGTGGTGCGTATCTCTGAAAACAAAGTTCATTAGGTCATGGGATGCTGCCGTCCATTATAGAGCTCTGGAGGTTGACGTCACGCAGCCTAAACTCCGCCATTTTGGCAGGAAAATCAGGGGAACGCTAGAGTGGCTGTAGCATTGGTATCTATAACATAATTTAAATCCAGACTGTTTAAACCTTACCATTTCAACATGATGGACAGATCATGTGCACTAGGATGCCAGAACAGGTGGGAGAAAGCAAAAGGGAAATAAATGTATCGTGGTAAGTTGTTGAATGCCGTGAATTTCAGTTTATTCTTCATTCTTAACTACTTTTGCCTCACGTAAATAATGATAAAAAAATAACCCAATACTTTTGTGCTTTTATGTATAAATGACATCAAGAAAGGCTATTTGAAACTAAATTAGGGATAATAAATACTGAAACAACAAAAAAGAAATTACATTCATTGATTATGATTTTATTTTACATACACGACACGGACCTGGACGCAGCGAATGAATGAAGGAATGTTGTTTCCACATGGCTGCGAGGTAACATTGATTTGCGAACCTATTATTTATTTTGTAAATAAAGTTGTGCTTCACTAGTGTCATAATATTCACGTAAAACAGTATTTACATATAAAAAAACGGCATGTTCAACGGCACAGCCCTAAACCACAGCGGTGTAAAAAAAAAAAAAAAAAACAACAACCTGCTACTGTCACAGCGCTAAATATGTTCTGTATACTCTATTACGTTTTTCTATGTACAAGTCTATGTCTTCTGAATTTAAGTGCCAGTGAACTCCGTTGCCTTAAAACTCTTGTTGGCGCCAGCTGTTCTTGCCTGCCAAAATGGATTTGTGAACAGAATGGGTTACGTGACCTCCGGGGCTCTATACATACAATGGACACAGGAAGTGGAGGCAGTCATATTATTCATCATGATGGCATCACTTCTTATGTTTGCTTTTGTCATTGTTTATTCTTCTTGCTGGTGTTCCAAAACTAACATGATCGAAGGTTCTGGATGGTAATTATATCAACTCGTGCTGATGACTAGGTTAGGCTCAGGAATTTCAGGATGACTAAAACAATATTTGAGATGACGTGCAATGAGGATGGTCTGCTGGCGAGTCAGTTATCAATGCACACAATCTGCGAGGACAATTCACTGTTTTTCTTCAGAGGAATTTATTTGGTAAATGTCTTATTAGATTAAAAGTTATCCGTCACATTTGAGCGATTTTTTTTTTTTTAAGCATATAAGATTTTAAACAGGTCGTACGATAGGTTCTCCACGAAAGCTCTCAAATCTCGTTGAAGTATTGAAATGTGTTGTGTGAGGACGTGCACTAGTTTTGATGTCCGAGATGCTGTGTAACCGCAGAAGCTGCCTCAAGTTTAAATATGCAGAACTCTGAATGAGATTTGAGAGCTATGTTGAAGGTCACATTTCAGATAATTACCTAAATTTCAACATTTTCCTTGCACGTGTACAAAGCTATCATATAAATCATCGTCCCTCCCTCGCATCCTGTAACAAATCCTCCCCTCGCGGATCAAAATGACCCGAAAACCCTAAAATGTGACACTTTTTCACAGAGAGCAGTCTATATAATTTAATTTTGATATATTGATATATATATATATTTATTTTTTATTTTTTTAATACATTTAAGCTATATATACATTTACCTTTAAGTTACTATATTTGTTAAATAAATTATATATTAATATATTTTATTAATAAATAATAAATAAGATTAAAAAAAATATTTAAGCACATTTTTCAATTTTTTTGACTTAAAATAACTCTCCAATACATGCAATACCAGCAAAAATCTGCTTAAAATATTTAGACAACTCAATTTAGGTGTCTCTGCTATGGAAGCCCATTTTCATTATTAAATTAAAAAATAAAAAGAGTAATTGCGACTTTTTATCTTAGAATTCTGACTTTTTTCTCACAATTGCAAGTCATAACTCTGATATAAACTCGCAATTGCATGATATAAAGTCACAATTCTGACTGATAAATAAAGTCATAATTGTGACTTTATATCACGCAATTGCGAGTTTATATCAGAAATGAATGGTGACTTTATAACTCGCAGGAAAAAAAAAGAGATAAAATACTGTGACCTCTCGTGGAAGAACATTTTTTATATAACATGATATTTCATGACTTGCTATTAGATGGACTTATAGCTCTATATGGAGCAAATGAGCTGTTCCGCTGGGTCCTAAAGTCAGTTCTCGAATTTCACTCATCATTTCACAATACATCCAGATACATCCATAGACATTAGAAAATAATTTTTTGGTAAAGTTTTAGAATTTTTAGTTTTAATTTTGAGCATTGTTTTAGGTTTTTCTTTGTATACTGAAGCATTCTTTGCATTCCATTCATTTGTAAGTTTTTTTTTGTGTATTTGTGATTCAAGTACGACAAAAGTCCTGAATTTTTTAGTAATTTATGACTTGAAAAAATAATATGAAGTTGGAAAAATATGAGGTTGAGTAAATGATGCCAGAATTATAAAGTATTTTTTTAACATTACTAATTTTAGTATTAAAACCCCAACTTTAGAACAAAATATGTAGACAGTGGTAAAAGAGATGGTTTACCGTCATAGTACTGTAAAGCATCCTCAACAACCATCTCAATACAGCTGCCAGGAATCACATCATGAAACTGATTGAGCAGGAGCAATCTAAAATAAAGACATGCAGAGAGACACTTGAGATTTCAGCTACGCTCTTATTACAATCTTTGATGCCTGAGTGCTTGCCTCCAAAGTTCTTGAAGTTTGCATGCTGGATATTTGAAGCCATCTCTTTTACACATGGCCAGACAGCTAGCCACCTCAATGTCATGAAGAAGAACTTCACATTGGCGGTTTCCCAATTTTATCTACAGGAAAAAAGACAAATTAAAGTAGTTCAATTTACACAATCTAACAAAAAGCTTCCCATCCAGGTTGACTCAGAACATCGATAAAAACCAAGATGGTCAATTAGAAATGATGTATGAACAATGGGCATATTAAAGTATTAGTTCGGAAATAAAAATTTCCTGATAATTTACTGACCTCCAAGTCCTGCCTTCTTCAGTCGAAAATAATTTTTTTGAGGAAAACATTCTAGGATTTTTCTCCATATAGTGGACTCCAACGGCAACCAACCAACTCAACGAATTCAAAGAGCTCTACATGATCTCAGCAGAGGAATGGGGTCTAATCTAGCGAAACGATTGGCCATTTTCTAAAAAATATACAAATTTATTTACTTTTAAACAACAAAGGCTCATCTTGCACTGCTCTGCGATGTGTAACGCATTACGGCGTCATCACATTGGTTACGGGACGTAGTTGGAAGTACCGACCCAGTGCCAAAAACTCTCAAAAACATCAAATTTTCTACTCCAACTTCAAAACTGTTCAACATCGTGGTTTAACCTTTTTTTTTTTTTGTAAATGGCATTTTGAAGTCTTTGCATTGCACGTTCGCTTTGTCAAGCCTGGGTCGGTACTTCCACCTATGTCACACGTGACCTTTTCAACGTGATGACGTAATGCACTGCAGATCAGTGCAAGACAAGCCTTTGTGGTCAAGAAGTATATACTTTTTTTTTTGTTTGTTGAAAATGACAGATCGTTTCGCTAGATAAGACACTTATTCCTCAGCTGGGATCGTGTAGAGCTCTTTGAAACTGCATCTTGGACCTTCAACCCGTTGGTTGCCGTTGCAGTCCACTATATGGAGAAAAATCCTGGAATGTTTTTGCGGCAAGCAGGACAAGGCCGAGGGACAACGGTGCAAGGTCTAGTATCTCTCACGGCCCCTATGCCTTGTCCTGCTTGCCAGAGTTTTCCTCAAAAGACTTAATAACTTTTCGATGGAAAAAAGAAAGACATTAACATCTTGGATGACATGGGGGTGAGTAAATTATCAGAAAATTTTTATTCTGATTCTAATCCTTTAACAAATGCCCACTACCTTTATATATCAAACCCTGTATGCAAGTATATGTGAACTGCGCCAGTGTGGGGGTTAGCCAATCATAACTGAACATTTAAACCAAGTCTTAAAGCTACAGTAACCAAAATCAGCCAGTTTTCCTCTTATGACAGAGAGAGAATAGAAAATGAGCAAGTAATACAAAACAGTTTTAATGCCAAATCTTGACTATCCCCCCCAAAAAAAGTGTATTATATGCCTATTTATCAAGTCATACACTGTAGAATGAAAATTAATTCACTATTTTGAGGTTTGGGAAACACCTTTGCTTGTGTGGTGTAAGTGCCATTGTGAAGCTCAAGGAAGAGCTCGCCAACCCACGTGCACAGCAGGGATGAGTCTGATTCCAGCTGAGAGAACAGGACATCAGGACTAGACATCTGAACCCTGGATCACAACCACATTCAATAAATCTCAATCAGGCAAGTATTAAAAAAAATAAATAAAGTCATGAATACATCACAGGGTAAATGAATTATAATGTTAATATTTTTATATTCTCAAAAAACAGGAAATGGGTGTTTTAGTGTTACACCCTCAGACAAATTAAAAGGAAACTGACTTTGGCAGACAATCAGTGTCCCTGACACGCTGTAGGCGGTCAAGCATTAGCTGTGTGGGACCACCGCCCCCGTCTCCGAAGCCAAACAGGGCCGCGCTGTGATTGGCTCGCCCCTTGTCTTTGTTGTTCTTCACCGTGTTAATCAGCTGTGTTACGTCAAAAGGAGGAGAAATGAGCTGGCAGTCACAAGAGCGAGCGTGCGAATGATATGTAACCTGATGAAAAACTTACATTTTCCACTTTACCCTTCATCTCATAGGAGTTACCCGGGGGAAAATGAGTGAGAACCGCTGTCCCATCAATACCTTCCCAAAAGAATGTGTTATGCTGGTGGAAAGAGGAATCATGTGATTTCGAACATCACAAACAACCATAATAAGGGTTTTTATATGTGCAGATGAGATAGGCACACACCGGGAATGTGTTAACAAGGTTCCAGCTCAGCTTCTGAGTGAGGAAACGAGAGATTCCACATCCTTTCATGATCTGAGGCAGCTGTGCAGAGTAGCCAAAAGTGTCCGGCAGCCAAAACTGTGTGAGATACAGTAGACTCATATATATATTATATATATATATATATATATATATATATATATATATATATATATATATATATATATATATATATTCATAATCAGACTACTGTTATTTTTTTTACTGATTACATCATTACAAATCCACACAATGACAGTAAATTATATTGTCTGCACAGTATGTTTAATAAAGCACTTGACTCCCACATGATGCTTGCGTCTGGTATCCACATTTTTCTACGCCCTATGATGCTTTGCACAAATTATGGGAATAACTTCCGTTAAACTGTAAAAAAAAAAAAAAATGATGAAAGGTTTGCTCTATGGATGCAATAATAAGCATTTAAAAAAACTGGGTACAATGATATTTAACAATATAGCGGGTGGGTGAATTATGTATATGATGTATATTAAGATGTTATGACGAATTATATTCCTGTCTCCACTGATGCCGATTTTTAGAAGGCAGACTGAGATGGTGAATGGGAACATGGTTTGTGTAACATTAGCAACACATTATTGGCTGTTTGATAACGTGGTCAAGCAAAAGCTAATCATATTCATTACCAGCGGCGTAGCACCAAATTTTGGGCCCTGGGTACAAACCATCTTGCTGGGCCCCCGTACCAAATACCATAGAGATACCAATGGGTGGGGTATTGCATTTTTATCATAAAAATACTTAAAATGTAAACAAAATAAGCCATTTGTACATCAATTCTATACAAATGTTAGTGCATGTATATGTATAGAAAACTGACTTCTAAGGGCCCCCCCCCTGCCTCGGGCCCTGGTTACTCGGTACCCTTTATCCACCCAGTCCGACACCCCTGTTCATTACAGTTATGTGTCCGGCGTGGAGCACCATTGTGCAAGATTTACTACAGTTACTTAAGTAAAGTTGAGTGAGTGGGTCTCTGAGCTGGTGTGAGTGAGTGGAGGCAGGGCTAATTTGCATACTTATGGTTCAATCCTAAACATGCATCTCAGAAAGACGCGTCTCTGCCTGTTTTTATAGCAACCGGACTTTCATTTAGAAGGTGGGGCTTATTTGGCATTGCACTCTTGCACGGTTGCAAATATATAAAGACTTTTGGTTACATTCAAACTATTTTAAGGCATGAAGAATTTCTTTTACAGAAAAAAACATTTAAATGTAATTTTTTTGTGATCAACAATGAGTTTTAAGGCATAAAAGTATTGACTACAGTTGGACTTCAATCAAAAATGTTCATAAACTGGAACATTGAGTGATAATATTTAAAAATGATTTTCTGTCATTTGGACATTTAATTAATATTGTATTTACCTGCTTTAGAAACATTCCGATAAACACTAATAAGGATTAAAATTGAAAAGAGGAGACAATTAGATTATAATGCATCTGTCTGAAACCATGTGGATTTGGGGAGGAAATTGGGGAGGATTTTGTGCATTCCAGTGAATTCATGGGATTTATCG
Source organism: Pseudorasbora parva (assembly GCF_024679245.1). NCBI lineage: Eukaryota > Metazoa > Chordata > Actinopteri > Cypriniformes > Gobionidae > Pseudorasbora > Pseudorasbora parva. Next base: position 16,338,223 of record NC_090196.1, on the reverse strand, counting down.
TAAATTAAATCAGGAGAGCAGACCAAACATGCACAGTATGGCTGTGCCCCAATTCAGGGGCTGCATCCTCCTAAGGCCACATTTGAAGGCCGATTGCGTCACCGCAGAGCGACGAGGCTGTCCCAATTCGAAGGAGCCTTCTAATGCGGCCTGCCGTCGGTGTTGCCAAGGCCGCGGTTTTCACGCCGAATTGGGCTACTTTTATGTTTTGTTGCGGGTAAAAAAATATTTCCACGGGTTGATTTTCAACCCTGTAAGTACGATTTCGGCGCTCCACCATCCCAAAAACGCACAAATTCAGGGGAGGATTTGGCCGCTCAATGGAGAAAATTGCATTGGCAGTTTTGGGTTAGTTTTGTTGCAGAGACCTGGCAACCCTATCTCCCCGGAACGCGAAGGATTGAACGGATACTTCGCAGCCTAGCCCATCCCACTAGCCTGCCATCCCAAGGCAGAGGAATACAAATATAAATGTAAGTATTGTGTTTTAATTTACTCAAATAACCAACGAAACGTGTTAAAAACCTGGGGTCTTTATTTCTTAACGTGAACTTGACGCCTGCGTTACCACTGCGGCTTTATCCTTAGGTGATCTGATGCAATATTTTGTTTTGTTTTATGGAGCAGTTAGCAGACAGCTTTATTAAAATAAGGGCAGCAAATTAGTATTTATTTACCCGGCCGAAAAACTCGGCCAGTGTGGATTGACACTGATCACTCTGTCGGGGTTTATTCTGCGATAACAACAGGCTGGGTGTACATTATCCCTTACTTATAGCCCCCCTTATCCAGTTGATAACAATTGTCTATCATAAAAGCTGTGTCTACAAATGCTTTAACCAAATTTGAGTATCTAGAAATATGATTTCTGGAGTATTTTGTATACATGTATAATACATGTATACAAAATGTATAGCTGCATCATATATTTAAAATTCCACCCCTGCCTTGCAGGTATACAAAAACAAATTGGGACAACTAAAAAAAAAATACATGTATGCAAGTTAATAGACACATCTTTTCTGACATGTATTGCTTTTGTGTTTGTTGTTTTTAACAGGAATGTTTATTTTCTCTGCATTAGGATTGCAAGTGTCCTGGGACAGGTGAGGGAGTGGAAAACTTGGCCATGGTTTGTCCTCATGGATGAGGTGTTGGGACAGGCATTCATGGGCTCCAGCCCTGAGGACCATGGGCGTCGCTAGGCCCATTTCAGAGGGACTTCAGCTTTTATTTGTAAATAAAAAGTTATTTCTCTGCATTGTTTATTTTTGTAATGCAATTTTTTTTTTAATGAAACCAATAAATTGTTTACATATTTGTCATGCAAGTTTTGTAAATGAACTCAATTATTCTGTTGGCTACATTTATTTTTGTCATGTCAATTAATTTGTAAATGAAACAATAAATGGTTCTAAAAAAATATTTACAGTACTTGTTTACAAGTATTTACAAGATAAGTTACGTTTAAGATGGGAAAAACTAAATAAAATGTTAAATGAACTGTACATAAAAAATAATGGAAGAAAGGGTTTTATGTAAACTTTAATTGAGCAGGGTGGAGACCCTGGATGGGCTGCACAATAGAGACAATAGAGATAGATGTTTTCAGAAAGAGTGATGAATAAATTAAATGAACTTACATCCTTAAAATCAAACCATAACATATTTGAACATGCATAACTGTTCTATGAGCTGAACTCTGCAGGACAGCGGCCCTCTAGGACCAATGGTTCCTATCCCGGATCTTGAGACATATTTTAGTGTATTTTATTTTTGGATTCTATAATGTTCATATTTTTTAAACAATATCAAAATCTAATATCCATGTATAAAAAGTCAGTTTTTCATTGAACTACAATATTTGCCTCTGAGATGAAGTTTAAACTCAAATTCAGAGTAAATATATTTTGTTGCAGCATTTGTAATGTTTAGCAACTGTGACAGCTGCCGTTGAAGACTAGCAGTAACAAACTGAACTGCCTAACAACAAAGCAACTAAAGATGTTCACTTCCGTCCATTTATGTACATAATAAAGAGTATAAACTATATAAACTCGCATGTTAGTTACATAGCCTATTAGTCGACATTTGAATATTTATTGCATTTTTTTTTTTTATCATTAGATAAGGCTACTGGAGTAAATTGAATCCCAATGCTTACGTTACATTTATGTGTAATCTGGCTTTCTTTAAGCAAAAAATCTGACGTCGCGGCGCGCAATGAATTCTGGGGTTGGCAAGGCTGCGAAGCATCCATCCGAGTATCCTTCGTTTCACGGGAAAAGAAGGACGCATTTGCAGGCGTTATTTTGAAGGAGCCTTCGAAGGACCTTTAAATTGGGACAGTCTTCGTCGCGCCGCGGTGACGCAATCCGCTATACCTTCCACTGTAAACAAGTCTCGGTGCGTCCTTTGAAGGCCGCGTCGGCCGCGCACTTCAAAGGACACAGCCTTCAGAGGATGCAGCCCTTGAATTGGGACACAGCTTATATGTTGAAATAATAATCAGGAGGAAAAGTATGCAGCGACTAAAAGAGCTTTTGCCATTGATATTCTTGGTATTCCATGTCCTGACATCTGATAGTATTTAATTAGGATATTTTTTCAGATAATTCCGTCAAACTGGCGGATAAGGATTATTTCTAGCTCAACCTTATGGGTTGAAATTATTTTTCAGTCTTTTTGGGTGGAAATTCCCCAAACAGAAGTGCCTCCCATAAACTAAAAATGCAGCAGGCTCGTTAGGAAAAAAGGTGGATAGATGGGTATCAGCGTGCTAATGGGTGTGCTTATGGTGTGACTATTCATAATTTTGCAGCTTTGTAAAATAAATGCTTTGTTTATGATAAAGGCGTTCTCATGTCATGACCACTTTAAAATGTTTGGTTTTATCTCATCTCAAGGTTGTGTCTGACAGATATACAGCCGTTATGTGCCCTTCTTTCATACTCTCATGGCCTCCTCAGCCTTTGTGGAGAAAATATAGGCACTGTATTTCTTTCTTAATCAGTTCTTTGCCAGGAAGATTTTAGGAGTCTATTATGCTTAACTTTGACCATGAGCTACTGCATGCACCTGCATCAACACCGATAATGACCAAAATGAACCTTATTGTGTCATGGGGAGTGAATGTACCTTCTTTTTTTTTTAGACAAACACAAGTACCTCTTTACAGTAATGTCCAAATTCATCCTTGAAGAAGTTCTGGCCGTGTAGAAAATGTCTGACCATGGACTCCCCAGATGGCAAGTTGCCATCCTGATACAAAGAAACAGACCAAATGTTTAACAAACAAACAAACCTGTTTAACATTTTTACTAGTTCTGAATAGAATGTGGTAAAGAAACACAGTCAAAAATGAGTTTCCTACCATCTCTACCCAAGTGCCTCCGACTGGAATAAATTGTCCTTTCTGCACAAATCGCTTGATCTCTGAGAACAGGCCCGGATACCAGCTCTTCACCCACTCGAACTGTTGTGCCTGCACAAACACATCTGTTTTCCTATCATTTCATTGACATCTATTGCTTTTGCTTTTAATTATATTATATTAAATTATATATTTAATTATATCAACATTTAGTGTGTTTACTAAGCAATTTCCATTGGCTGATGGCCACATTGAAGGCAGTTCCTTCTCGTTTTTGCTTAAATCTGTAACAAAAACTTACTTGTGAGCACGTAAAGACAAACTCTGGGTTGTTCTCCATCAGTCTGATCACAGTGACCCAGCTGCGAGCACACTTCCTGATGGTCTCTTCATATGGCCACAACCAAGCTGAGGACGGCATTGAACACATTCAATGATATCTAACATGTCCTACTGTATGTACACTACCATTCAAAAGTCTCTTATGTTCATCAAGCCTGCAGTTATTTAATCAAATACAGTAAAAACTGTAATATTTTGAAATATTATTACACAGGGTTCTGTTAAATGAAATTCCAGGACTTAAGGACTTTTCAAACTCTACTTTTTGGTTTTCAACGACTAAAATCAGAGATCTCGCTTATCAAACAATATCTTTATTATCTTTTTAAGTTCTAAAAAAGTAAATAGATTTATAAAAATAAACAAAAACTAAATGGTACAATAAAGTGCAGTACAACTTAAAGGATACTATGACAAAGATCAGTTTCCTTATTCAAACTGGGGGGGGGGCATTAATATGAAAATGAAAGCTGTATCATATACTTGGATATTAATATTAGCGATATTACGCTTATAGCCATGCAAAATTGCTCTATGTCTAGTCAGACGGGCTGCAGCGTTAACTTTATATGAAAAAATGTTTTATCGATAAAATTTAAAAAAAAATTCACAAGGTTTTCCTGGACTTAAATTTCAAATTTCAGTACTTCAAGCACTTGTATGAACCCTTTTAACATGACTATCCTATTTTATCCTATTTTGAAATGTAATTTATTCCTGTGATGTGAAGCTTTTTTAGCATCATTTCTCCAATCTTCAGTGTCACATGATCCCTCATAAATCATTCTAATATTGAATAAAGTCTTATTAATATCAATGTAAAAATATTTCTGGATGCCATGAACATTTATTTTCAGGGTTCTTTGATGAATGGAAAAACATTAGCATTTATTTAAAATAGACTGCTACATTTTTGTAACAATCTCAGTTTTGACTAATGTGATGTGAGCCAAACTTTTAGATGTTAAGGCCCGATATACTCACGGAGCAGTTCTATTAGGTTCTTTGTTTAGGGGTAAAACAAGTTTGAAATACGTTACTAGCAGCTCTCCAGTGTGTTCATGTTTTTATTAGCTGACGTCTGACCTTGATGTACTGAACAGAAGAAATGATCCAGAAAAGATTTGTACATGAAAGAAGGCGGCGCCTCCACGCACACCTACCTATTACGTAATCACTACGGACCAATGATAGTACGAAGGTGTTTAGCAGCCAGAGCTAACTTTTCCAGAAAGTTTTGAACTCCCATAACGAACTCTAAACAAAATTTGTTTTGGCCTGAATTTGTTTTTCGAAATGACATTCATTAGTTCGTTCTACCATTTCGCTTGAAGTATATCAGGGCCTTTAGTGTACATTTCCACATGTCAAAAGTGAAGAAATAATTATTTAATATTACCAGAGTCAATATGGCAGTGGCCCATGGCATGAACCACATGTTGGCTTTCCCCATTTTTCTGGCCAAAAAACTTCTGGGCTAGACTTCGAGCCGCAGCAAATGAACTAGGATTGGCTGGATCGCACAGATTCACCATCTCATTAACTGTAAACAAGGCCTGGAATCCGCGTTGCTCTCCTTCTCCTAGTAACTGCAAAACATCAATAAGACCAGGAATGTGTGTTTAGGGGTGTACATTTTTGTTGTACTGCTCACTCTAACATCACAGTTGAGTGTGAAAATACCTTGACAATGTCTACAAGCATCTCAAAGTCAGTAAGAAGCTCCCTAACATCTTGATTGAAAACGACAAGCTCGGCCTTCTGGAGAGCGTACTTCCTGTTTGGATCGGGGGCGGCAATCATGGAACCTTGTCCGGCTCCAAAAAGTCCATTACATGCAAGTTCCACATACAGAGTAATGCTGAAATATAAGATTAAAACATGAAAATGGAAGCAAATGTACATCAGTTTAGAGTCAGACTATGTTTGATTTCCACTAACCCATGAGGTTCACTGTCCTTCAAGCACTCTGTCAAAATATAACTGGTCTTCTCACCTTCTTTGGTCAACCCCTGAAAAAAAAACTCACAATGCATGACCTCTTAAATGTTCGGCAAGTCTTTTTTATGAGATCATCTGGTCTTGGGTATCCTTACCTGAACTGGTTGGTGATCCCGCCACACCATTCCCTCTCCGTCGCTCTCCCATCTCAAATGGACCTCCTTCCCTCTCCAGGCCTCTGGGATCTTCAAGACCACTTTAAACCAGCACGTCCACCATCTGTCAAACATTTACAGTTAATACCTATAGTGCTATATACAATTTGTATACAGTAAACATTGACACAACTTACGTGGGGCCGAATGCATCACCAACTTTACAAGGATGAAAGTTTTGCTGGGTGGCCTCTGAATAAGGGATACGCTTCTCCGACAGGAACACAGTGATGGCCTCAAGTGGATGAGTGTCTCCAAACAGTCTGCAGTGAATGAGAGTGTTTACATCCTTATAACAAATTATACACTAGGGTAAACAAGGTCAAAGGTCTTTAATTAACCTTCAATATCTTGTTTAACAAGGAATAAATACAAATACTAATTATTTAAAGACATACTGAGTACAAATAGGTCGTTTAACATAAAAAACCGTTAAGTGAAGTTGTAACGTTCAATTCATAATTATATTCCAAACATGCAGAGAAACTGTAAAGTGCACAGGCTTACCTTCCTCTAAGATTGCAGTCTGTGAAATATATATCGGAGATAAACTTCTCCGCTCGCTCCAGAAGAGTCCGTCTGTTTTTCAGTACGGGTTGGTGGTACATGATTAAAAACTAATGTAGTCATGAATGAACAGATCCACTGTAGTCATACGCGTCTCTGCATTAGCACCCGGAAGTACTTTGACAATAACAACAAGCTGTAAATGCCGTAATGAACACTAGAGGACGCCATTGCACAATGTGTTTCCAAAAATATAACAGCAGCCGAGAAGCGGAACATCTCAACACCATGTCGGACGCTGATGACGCTAGCCCGGTGAAAACTTGGCCGCATGTCTTAACCATAGACAGTAAAAGAAAGGTCTTAACAAATCGCGTCCCTCAACTAGGCTATCAGTTCATACGAACGATATTAATATCAAATATGTATAACTTGGTGCATAATAAAACAAATTGCACGTAATTTCTATCATTTGATAAACGTTTACATAAGTATTAAATAATATTAAATTATTAATGATAATAGCTACCCAATAAGTAAATGAACATAATTACCTGTTACATTTGTTTTTATAACTGAAACATTTTAAAATGTAACACTTTTAACATGTAATTACATTAAAAATTATTGTGAAAACATGTAGGGTAAGTATTGTATAAACTGCTGCAGGCTAATCAATGTAAGTGTATGCGATGCTAGTAGTACTATGTTCCATCCATTTGTCTGTCTGTCTGTCTGTCTGTCTGTCTGTCTGTCTGTCTGTCTGTCTGCCTGCCTGCCTGCCTGCCTGCCTGCCTGCCTGCCTGCCTGCCTGCCTACCTACCTACCTACCTACCTACCTACCTACCTAAGTATCTATCTATCTATCTATCTATCTATCTATCTATCTATCTATCTATCTATCTATCTATCTATCTATCTATCTATCTATCTATCTATCTATCTATCTATCTATCTATCTATCTATCTATCTATCTATCTATCTATCTATCTATCTATCTATCTATCTATCTATCTATCTATCTATCTATCTATCTATCTATCTATCTATCTATCGGCATGTTTGCTAAGGATACATTGTCAGTGAAGAGCTTAATGAAGGAGACGTGAATTGATTTGTGAATGAAACCGGCATGGTAATTATCACAAAATATTGTTTGTCCAAATGTTTTCATTGTTTTAATTGTATTTAGATTTTTATTTTCACAAATTATGCAAAAATTGTAATATCGGTTAAATATATTAACTGTAAACATACTGAGAATATAATAATGTGAAGTAATATTAATAACACATTAGGCTAATAAATTAATACTATTTATTCTATTCTGGTCTATTATGTGATTGTGGTCTTTAGCAGGTGTTATAAGTGATTAACAATAGATCTAAGAGGGAGACGAGGGTCCGACACCTGCTATAAACCAATAAAGATCCTTTGTTATTAATAGTCCATGTCTACATTTTTTTGTTAAGTTGCAACATTGTTGTATTTTTTGTTAAAAGAGAAATATGTTCAACTCAATATATGCCAGAAATACTGTATTTAGTTTGTTCTGCTACTAGGCCCTATATAAATGATTTTTCCTACATGAAATTATTTGCAAAGAAGCAGCTTGTGCAGACTTATTGTTTTAGACTTTAGATACACTGAGGAAAATAAATTTTTGAACACCCTGCTATTTTGCAAGTTATCCCACTTGGAAATCATGTAGGGGTCTGAAATTGTCATCATATGTGCATGTCCACTGTGAGAGGAATAATCTAAAAAAAATAATAATTTAAAAAAAAATGGCTATTTTTTTTTCTATTAGAGAGAGATCTATTTCACAATATATGATTTTTTAACTATTTATTTGTAAGATACAGCTACAAATAAGTATTTGAACACCTGTCTATCAGCTATAATTCTGACCCTCAAATACCTGTTAGTCTGCCTTTAAAATGTCCACCTCAACTCCATTTATTATCCTATATTAGATGCACCTGTTTGAGGTCGTAGCTGCATAAAGACACCTGTCCACTCCATAGAATCAGTAAGAATCCAACTACTAACATGGCCAAGACCAAAGAGCTGTCCAAAGACACTATTGTATACCTCCACAAGGCTGGAAAGTGCTTTGGGGAAATTGCCAAGCAGCTTGGTGAAAAAAGGTCCACTGTTGGAGCAATAATTAGAAAATGGAAGAAGCTAAACATGACTGTCAATCTCCCTCGGACTGGGGCTCCATGCAAGATCTCACCTCGTGGGGTCTCAATGATCCTAATGGGTCCTGCACACTGTGCGATTTTTCAAAATCCTTTGCGAATGTCCCTTGTATAGGATGTTGTTCGCCGCTCTTCACCGCTTCTCAGCTGTTTTTGTTTGAATTGTTGCGGTTGGTTCTGGTTTGAAGGACATTTCAAGTTTCTCACTGCGGCTGCTCTCTCTTCTCTCTCTGCTTACTGGTGGTCTCCCTCGGCCTTGAACTGCATGGTGGCTGAAGTTTTCACAGGGCTAGCGTCATCAGCGTCCGGCATGGTGTTGAGATGTTCCGCTTCTCGGCAGCTGAGTCTCGGCTGCGTTGCTGTTCCGTCTTACATCACAGCCGTGGAACGACTTGGACTTCTGTGCCGACCCCGGTGTGTCCTCAGAAGTGCCTGGAAAACTTTGTTTGCCTCCTGCATGGTGCTGTGGCGATCCCCATCATCTGGTCTTCAGCTGTCATGCCTCGACGACGTCATCAGGACACTGCCGAATTGGGAATATGTAGAAAACAGAGCCTCTAGCGCTGGGAGAAATGTAAAACATGGAGTGGACCATAGTGTACTGCAGAGCTTACAGAGACTTCCACCATCAGCTTTGTTTTCTGTTCAGAAAAGCTTTTAACTGTTATGTGTTGGCTGATTGTTTGTACTTTTCTTTTACTTTTTATTCATTTTCTGTTATGTTTCCCTTTACTATTGTTGCACTTTGAGATTCTTCGGAATGAAAAGTGTAATAAAATCTAATATTATTATTATTACAAGGGAGGAGCTGGTCAATGACCTGAAAAGAGCTAGGACCACCGTTTTCAAGGTTATACACTAAGACGTAATGGTTTGAAATCATGCATGGCACTGAAGGTTCCCCTGCTTAAACCAGCACATGACCAGGCCCGTCTTAAGTTTGCCAATGACCATTTGGATTATCCAGAGGAGTCATGGGAGAAAGTCATGTGGTCAGATGAGACCAAAATAGTACTTTTTGGCCATAATTCCATTAAATGTGTTTGGAGAAGGAAGAATGATGAGTACCATCCCAAGAACACCATCCCTACTGTGAAGAATGGGGGTAGTAGCATCATACTTTGGGGGTGTTTTTCTGCACATGGGACATGGCGACTGCACTGTATTAAGAAGAGGATGACCGGGGCCATGTATTGAGAGATTTTGTTGAACAATCTCCTTCCCTCAGTTAGAGCATTAAAGATGGGTCAAGGCTGGGTCTTTCAACATGACAATGACCCGAAGCACACAGCTAGGATAACCAAGGAGTGGCTCTGTAAGAAGCATATCAAGGTTCGTGACTAGCCAGTCTCCAGACCTAAACCCAATAGAGAATCTTTGGAGGGAGCTCAAACTCTGTGTTTCTCAGCGACAGGCCAGAAACCTGACTGATCTAGAGAAGAACTGTGTGGAGGAGTGGGCCAAAATCTGATTTTCTCAGGTGTTTAAAGACTTATTAGCAGCTGTATCACACAAATAAATAGTTTTAAAAAATCATACATTGTGATTTCTGGATATATTTTTTTTAGATTATGTCTCTCACAGTGGACATGCACCTACGGTGACAATTTCAGACCCCTCAATGATTTCTAAGTGGGAGAACTTGCAAAATAGCAGGGTGTTCAATTACTCATTTTCCTCACTGTAAGTATGAAATTGATTATGTTTTAGTGCTATAATCAATTTATTTCTGGCATAAGATCATTAGATGCTTTGGTTGACTTTTGAAAACTATGATTATGTTTTCCTGAGTGGATTTTGAGTCAAATTTAAGTAGGATACTTTATATTTCATATAATAATAGTATTATAAAGATTGAAGCTTTACACATGTCAATTTGCATAAAAATACTATACTAAACATATAAAATAATGTAACATAATGTGCAAAAAATACTATAATTTTTTTCTTTATTGGGTCAATTCATTACCAGCACGAAAAACAACAACACAGTAGTTCACAATACCAAAACACTTTAAGACACTTGACAAATGAGGAAAAATACAAATGAAAAATAACACCTCAAAATTCTGCTCATCTCAAATATGTGCACACAACTAACTTATTTGATTTATATGAAATAAATCAAAATCACATTTACTTTCTTTTTACACTTTCAATCAGATGAGAGTCTATTTCAAGATTCAACTAGTGCTGAAGTGAATAAGACAGCTCTAAACTTGCAAAATCACCATGATTCTTCTGTCGGTCAACTTCAACAGACAGACCATACTGGTTAACCAGCCTGAAGACTGATCTTTTAAACAAATCCCTCCGGATTATGGAATTATGGACTTTACTATTTGCTTTGTTTCATTCAGAATTCACAGCTTGAAAGATCTCTTAAGACAAATCATCAAAATATCTTGCACACTCATCCTTGTTCACATTTTTTTGTCATTAGCTTTCATGCTAGAATTTGGGCATAGAAGTTGGGCTACATCTACATGAATCCGGATACATTTGAAAAAACATCTTTTTCTCTGTGGGGGCATCTACACAGCACCGTTTTCAACTAAAAACTAACAATTTTAATGTGTTTTGCCCATTCATTTACACGAAAAGCCAATTCTGGGGTCTGAAAATGCAAACTTTTGAAAACTAGTTTAAAGTACACGTTTTTGAAAACGATAACATTATTGTCTCTGCGAAAACTACAAAAATGTGAATTTGTGAAAACTGTGATGTCATGCGCATGTGTGTAACAAATACACTATATATGCTATCGCCACCTACTGGCCTGGCATTAATTATACAGTGTTTTTAGTCGTTTTTGTTTCAGAACATTGTAAATGGACTGCATGGACTGCATTTATATAGCGCTTTTATCCAAAGTACATTTTTGCCTCACATTCACCCATTCATACACCGACGGCGATGTCAGCCATGTAAGGCGCCATCCAGCTCGTTGGGAGCAGCTGGGGTTAGGTGTCTTGCTCATGGACACTTCGACACTTGGTCAGGTGGAACCGGGGATTGAACCACCAACCTTCTGGTTTGTAGACAACCTACATGAACCACTGAGCCACTGCCGCCCACTGTCCACACTAATGTTTTTAAGCGTTTTCCAAACTGAAGTGTTTTCCACACTGAAACCTCTGAAGACGAGTACATTTGTCACCTTTGCAGGAACTGTACAAAAAAGATACAAAGAAATAACATTTAATAGCTGTGGCAAGGGGGGCGTGGTTCAGCGAGGTCTGCAGCGGGAGAGAGGGCCGCGGGACGAGCGGTAAGTGAGTGGGTTGGACGCAGATTAATAACACCTGTCTCTTGTTCTAGTAATGAGCGTGGAGACGGGATAAAACACCAGCGGAACCGGAGACCAGGGAGAGAGAGAGTCGGACTGTTGATGCGAGACCCTGAGTTATCCGGAACCCGGAAGTGCGTGACCCGGAAGTGAAACTGAGACTGAGCATATGAGGAAACAGACACACACTGAAGTGTGCACGTTGAGATTGAGTTTGAGAATAAAAAGCATCAACAGTCCTGCCGACCCCCGTGTCCTCTTCCTTCCTTACTCTATCGAACTTGTTACACTGGTGCCGAAACCCGGGAAGGAAGCAGGACAGCGCCGCCGCCATGACAACGCCCTCCGCCTCGCCATTTGCGGATATCATCAACTCCCTCGCGGTCCTCCACCAGGAACACCATCAGGCATTGCTGGACCTTCGGACTGAACAGGAGCGCCGCTTCGAGGCGATCGTCCAAGGCCAGCAAGAGGACCGCGAGCGGTTCCGGAGCTGGATGGACCGGGAGGTTCGCGCCGAGGCCGCTGGGCGGGCCAGCGCACCGGTGCACGTGCCCCTGCAGAAAATGGGGCCGGAAGACGACCCGGAGGCCTTCGTCGATTTGTTCCAGAAGGCCGCGGAGGCCTGCGGGTGGCCCCGGGCACAGTGGCCGGTGCGCCTCATCCCCCTTCTATCCGGCGAAGCCCAGGCGGCCGCACAACAGCTACCGGTCGCGAACCTCCTGGACTACGACGATCTGAAGAGGGCCATACTTCAGCGGGTCGGCCGGACCCCAGAGCAACACCGCCAGCGTTTCCGTTCCCTGGAGTGGGGTGAGTCCGGTCGACCCTTCGCCTTGGCCCAACAGCTCCGGGACGAGTGCCGCAGATGGCTTCTGGCCGGCGGCAGCGACGTGGACCATGTTGTCGATCTGGTGGTGCTGGAGCAGTTTATCACTCGGCTCCCCAGGAAGACCGCCGAGTGGGTCCAGTGCCACCGGCCCACATCGCTGGAGACGGCCATCAACTTGGCGGAGGACCACCTGGTGGCGTGCCCGGGGGTCGGCGAACCTCCACTAACTTCTCCCTCTCTCTCTCCCCCTTCTCTCTCTCTCTCTCGACCTGTCCCTCTCCCCAGGTCCCGCCCTCCAGGCCCTCCTCGCGTCCCCCCCAGAGGCCGGGGTGGGATGGGCCTTGGACCGTCTGGGAGTTCGCGGGTCCCGCCCAGGGGGGCGGGGCCGCTGGGGATGGGTAGTGACAATGGATCCGGTTCCGCCCCCTTTCCGCGCTCAGCCTCCAACCCACTCCCCGCCGCCGGGGCGGCGGGTAGGCCTGGGCTGGCCTGCTGGCGGTGCGGCGATCCGGATCATTTTGTGGACCGGTGTCCGATGATGGACATCGGAACAATGATCCGGATCCCGGACGTCCAGCGGACCACCCCCGATCAAGCAGGAGAGTACCAAATTCCTGTAAGTATCAAGGGGGGTACATATCAGGCCTTGGTGGATTCAGGATGTAACCAAACCTCGATCCATCAAAGCCTGATGCAGCCTGGGGCATTGGATACAAGCCGCGTGGTTAAGGTGCGGTGTGTGCACAGGGATGTGGTGGAATATCCGGTTGTCCCAGTCACGATACAGTTTAGGGGGAAAAAGCATAGTGTTGAGGTGGCGGTTAGTCCCCACCTCCGGCATCCGCTAATTCTGGGGACGAATTGGCCCGCCTTTTCGGCGTTATTGGGGTCGTTATGCGCGGATGCCGCTTGGGGAAACAAGGCTAGGAACGGGGCGGTGCGAGTGCAGGTTGGCGAGACTGATGCGGGACCCTTGGGAACTGCTTCAGAGGAACCGAGCGGGGGCGAGAGACTGATTCTCTCGGACCGCGATGACTTCCCTCTGGAGCAGTCTCAAGATGAGACTCTAAAACATGCTTTTCAACAGGTCCGCACTATCGACGGTCAGTCCCTCCAACCCGCATTGCCTGTCACGTATCCTTATTTTGCCATAATTAAGGATAGGTTGTATCGAGTGACCCAAGACGCTCAGACAAAAATGGATACAACCCAGTTGTTAGTACCAAAGAGCCGCCGGGAAATGCTTTTCCAGGCGGCTCACTCTAACCCGATGGCGGGCCACCTGGGACAGGCGGCCACTCTGAATCGTTTAATGACCCGATTTTTTTGGCCAGGCATTCATGACAATGTGCGCAGGTGGTGCGCGTCTTGTCCTGAATGTCAGTTGGTGAACCCACTGGCCGCCCCAAAAGCGCCATTGCGCCCCCTACCATTAATGCAGGTCCCCTTCGAGAGAATTGCGATGGACCTCATCGGGCCATTAGAGCGATCCGCACGCGGACATCGTTTTGCGCTAGTTATCGTGGACTACGCAACACGATATCCGGAAGCAGTGGCTCTCCGCAACATCTCGGCGAAGAGTGTTGCGGACGCACTGTTTCGTTTAATCTCCCGGGTGGGGATTCCAAAAGAAATCCTCACTGATCAAGGCACGGCGTTTATGTCACGCACGTTAAGCGAATTGTACGGATTATTGGGCATTAAATCCATTCGAACCAGCGTCTATCACCCACAAACAGACGGCTTGGTCGAACGATTTAACCGCACTCTTAAATCCATGATCCGTAAATTCGTACAGGAAGACGCCAAAAATTGGGATCGGTGGTTAGAACCCCTCTTATTTGCTGTGCGCGAGGTCCCGCAAGCCTCCACGGGGTTTTCCCCCTTCGAGCTTCTCTACGGGCGACAGCCACGGGGGGTGCTGGACGTCCTACGAGAAACTTGGGAGGAGGGGCCTTCGTTGGCCAAAAACGAAATTCAATACGTCATGGACTTGCGAACAAAACTCCACACATTGGGGCGGCTATCTAGGGAGAATTTGTTGCAAGCCCAGGACCGCCAGAGCCGGTCATATAACAGGGGTACTAAACTACGCAAATTCACACCGGGAGAGAAAGTGCTCGTTCTACTCCCAACGTCGAGCTCAAAACTAATGTCAAAGTGGCAGGGGCCGTTTGAGGTCGCACGGCAGATAGGAGAGCTCGATTATGAAGTGATACGATCCGATAGGAACGGGGCACGTCAAATATACCACCTCAATCTGCTTAAAAAATGGAATGAGGTGGAATCGGTGTTGTTGGCAACGGTGATCGGGGGAGAGGATGATCTCGGGCCAGAGGCGAGCATTAAAGCGCAATCAGTCGCGTTGGCCCCGGGGGGAGATCACCTCTCACCGTTACAACTCGCTGATTTATCGAAATTGCAGGCGGAGTTCGCTGACGTGTTCTCGCCCCTACCGGGACGTACCGACTTGATTCAGCACCATATCGAGACCGAGCCGGGCGTGGTAGTTCGCAGCCGGCCGTATCGCTTGCCTGAGCACAAGAAAAAAGTAGTTCAGGACGAATTAGGCGCAATGCTCGACATGGGAGTAATCGAGGAGTCCAACAGTGACTGGGCGAGCCCGATAGTTTTGGTCCCCAAAACAGACGGCTCGGTCAGGTTCTGTGTGGACTACCGCAAGGTGAACGCTGTGTCGAAGTTCGACGCGTATCCAATGCCACGGGTTGACGAGTTGCTTGATCGGTTAGGCACGGCTCGATTTTATTCGACACTGGACTTAACAAAGGGCTATTGGCAGATCCCCTTGTCTCCATTGTCCAAAGAAAAAACAGCTTTCACCACGCCGTTTGGATTACACCAATTTGTCACGCTTCCTTTCGGCTTGTTCGGGGCACCCGCAACCTTCCAGCGGCTCATGGATAGGATTTTGCGTCCCCATGCTGCATATGCTGCTGCGTACCTAGATGACATAGTGATTTATAGTCACGATTGGCAGCGGCATATGCAGCATGTGAGGGCGGTCCTGAGGTCGCTGAGGAGAGCGGGGCTCACGGCCAATCCGAAGAAGTGTGCGATTGGGCGGGTGGAAGTAAGGTATCTGGGCTTCCACTTGGGTCATGGACAGGTGCGTCCCCAAATTGATAAGACTGCCGCAATTGCAACCTGTCCGAGGCCCAAGACCAAAAAGGAGGTAAGACAGTTCTTGGGGCTGGCGGGATATTATAGACGGTTTATACCAAATTATTCGGACCTCACCAGCCCTTTGACTGATCTTACTAGAAAGGGGCTACCAGATACGGTCCAGTGGACGGAGCTGTGTCAACAGGCTTTTACCCAAGTAAAGGCTGCTCTATGTGGCGGGCCGCTGTTACACTCCCCTGACTTTTCTCTCCCTTTCTTGTTGCAGACTGACGCGTCGGACAGGGGGCTGGGCGCAGTCCTGGCCCAGGAGGTGGAGGGGGGAGAGCGGCCGGTGCTGTACATTAGCCGTAAGCTCTCCAAGAGGGAAGCTAAGTACAGCACCATAGAAAAGGAGTGTTTGGCCATCAGATGGGCCGTTCTCACTCTCCGCTATTACCTCCTGGGGCGGGAGTTCACTCTCTGTTCGGACCACGCTCCTCTCCAATGGCTCCACCGCATGAAGGATACCAACGCGCGGATCACCCGTTGGTATCTGGCTCTTCATGTGGCTCTTCTGGCTGTATGTGGCAAGGGGGGCGTGGTTCAGCGAGGTCTGCAGCGGGAGAGAGGGCCGCGGGACGAGCGGTAAGTGAGTGGGTTGGACGCAGATTAATAACACCTGTCTCTTGTTCTAGTAATGAGCACGGAGACGGGATAAAACACCAGCGGAACCGGAGACCAGGGAGAGAGAGAGTCGGACTGTTGATGCGAGACCCTGAGTTATCCGGAACCCGGAAGTGCGTGACCCGGAAGTGAAACTGAGACTGAGCATATGAGGAAACAGACACACACTGAAGTGTGCACGTTGAGATTGAGTTTGAGAATAAAAAGCATCAACAGTCCTGCCGACCCCCGTGTCCTCTTCCTTCCTTACTCTATCGAACTTGTTACAATAGCATTTTAGCAAAACTGTGAAAGTGACCAGTATAATCATCAATAATCGGTACAATATGCATCACTTGCATTGGCGTCAGAAGACAGAGAAAAAAAAAAAAAATTATGGTGGGTCCTTCCCCAGAAAACTTTTACTGGAGTAGATTCCATTTTGTGTATTCTTGTGCCTTTTAATTAAACAATTGCCTTAATAGCCTAAACGGTTACCACCTGACAAGGTTTCCCAAAAATGAACACGGCAACAAAAGTATAGTCTTGTAAGTTGTTTTGAATAAAAATGTTCCATCATCTATATCTTCTATCAATCTATAATGGGTTTTAATTTTGCTAGTCAGTGAGGAGAACCATACTTGAGAACCAGCACCTTGGCCTTTATATTAAAACAACAACTTCAGTTTTTTTTTTGTTGTTGTTGTTTGGTTTAACTTAAAAAAGTAAGTAACTGGTTTCCCTGAAATTTTGAGTTTATTGAAATTTAAATTTTGAGTTGATTCAATGAATGAAATCGTTTTAACTTTGTCATCACAAATAAAACACACAATTACCCAAATATCCTTACAAAATCTTTTAATAATATTTAAATAAAGGTTGTTGATTCTCAAAAAAAATTCATTGTATTAACTCATTTTTTTTTTATTTCAATGAACTCAAAATGAAGGCAACCAGGTAACTTATTTTTAAAATATTTTTTTTACAGTGTTTCTCTCTGACCAGGGTTCAAAGAGCTGCTAAAACATGTTGATTGATGTTCTGTAGCTAGCTACCTAGCTTAGAAATATGACAGATAACTGTTAGCATTACAACAACACTGTACGCGTATCTGTAACTCAGTGCTGCAACAGAGACTACATGATGCCTTTAAAAAACAAAAGGCGAACAAACGATGAACAGTCACTTAAATACCAGCTTGTTATGTGAGTACACAGCCAGACTCACCTAAGGACCCACCATTTCCACCGCAGGAACTTTCCACAGGAACTAGTGAATTTGGGAAAGTCCATGCTCAAGAGGTAGTACTTTTTCAAAGTTCAGGGACTTTCATGGTTGGGACTTGGGAGCTGAGCATGCTGATTGATTGAGTTCACGCAGCATTTTGATTGGTTAACTCCACTTAGCATTTTATTTCAACCACCATTTTTAAAGGTCTGTTGTGGTGCATGAAGTGTTTGCTAAAATACGACAGATGGAACGGCGACAAGGTTCTGACTTTACTAACCTTTATATTTAAAAGTTGCACGCAGTCCAACGTAACCAGACTAATTCTTCATGGTACTATAGACTGGAAACCCAGATAGCAACAAGTTTGGGGGAAAAAAGGTTCCTGGGACAAATTGTTCCGGGTAATTTCAGAGGAAATGTGGCTTATGATGCTTTCTTTACCTTGCTGTCTCTGGAGTTTAACTTATATGGACTCTGAATGAGCCAAGCGCACCTATAGACATTGCTTTAGTTATGTGACACATATTGTACCCACAGATATGTATGTTTATATCAGTAAGTACCTTCTATTTGCTATTCACTTTCACAGTGCTGCTAAAATGTCAATAAATATTACTTTGTACAATCTGCAACATTTTACATTCCCGCAAAGGTGACAGAAAATGTACTCACAATTGCATTTTAGACCAGACATGAAATGGCAAATGAATGCGAGATATTAGAGAATAAAGTTTTCGTGCCAGAAGATTAGAGTGAAAACTTTATTACGTCTGGTCTCTCATCTCAGTGAGCTTTTACTACATTTTATGCATGCGCAGTAAGATGCTGTTAGCTTTTTCAGACGATGAGTAACTTTTGGCTCTTGACCCTGGAGAGCATTTTCAAAAGGAAAACACAATTTTCATGACACCATAACTGTATCTGGAATAAATAATAGATGAAGCTTTAAATCAAGCAGCTAATCAAGACCATTGTTCATTGAAAATGACAAACAGGTGAAGGTGACTGTTCAAAATCAGTCTCCCTGATGTAGCGCTCATCAAGCCAATCACTCGAGTCATTATGCAGTAACTTCACAGTTGCAAGAGTCTGAGATACATTATATCTGTACGGGTCACTGGGCATGCATGGGCGTTTAGTCTCATGATCGCTCAGGCGATGAGAGGTCAAAGGTCAACCTACACACAAGCTGGGGAACAATAGGCCAGTTCTGTGGCAAGCTCAGTGGGAACCGAGAGCGCGGCTCTACTCGTAACCTTTCATTACTCTAATCGGTCGAACTGCACAATAGTAAATATAGGGTGGGGACATCATAACTACCCATCTCATGCCACCGCATATCCATGCTGAACCAGAACGTCCTCGTTGCCTCGGGCAGAAGCTGTGTTTTCCCACCACGTCTGCCTGGCATTACATAGAGAGATGTCAAAAGCCGGTGGACAGCAAAGGAAGGCCACCCTGCACAATATTGTATGATGGTTTCTGCTTAGCAAAGCACCAGGTTTGATGTTGACTGGTGGGTTATATGCATGATTGAAAACGACATATTTTTACTCTTCTCTCGTGTCATCTTAGGTTTTCGGGTCTTGTTGGATTAGAATGTGGTTGAAGAAGAACTCGGTATTCAAATAGTCAGAGTTCCTTGAACATTTTTGATCTAAATATTGCATGCAACTAGACAGCTCCTTAGTGACCAGCAGCCAAGGACAGAAATACAACTGATGGAAAAATGGATTGACTGCATGTGGATTTCAAAGTGCAATTTGCTCAGGTTTCATCAGATATTGAGAGGTTATACTTTGGAGATGTTTTCTTCTTTTTTAGCCAGTTTGTACCCACTGGCTTTGTCTTTTTTCTCTTCGGTGTTAGATCTAGGTAAAAGAGTAGAAGATGGACAGTTGATTATGGAAATTTGTGAAATGATAAAACTGGTAAAGTTGCATTAAGATGCAGTCACATCAGTGCGGTAAACTCTCGAGACCAACTTAAACATGAGTGCAATTTGCGTGAGGAACTTTTTCACCATCACACGAAATTCCTGACTTTCCTTAAACCACTGCATCTTATTCTATGCATTGCACTTGGTGATGGATGCAACCGCTCGGCCATGGAAACCCATTCCTTGAAGCTCTCTACACACTGATCTTGAGCTAATGAGTTGGCGACTTCTACGAGCTGTGAACCTCAGCATGCGCTGACCAGCTCTGTGATTTTATGTGGCCTACCACTTTGTGGCTGAGTTGCTGTTGTTCCCAATTGCTTCCACTTTGTTATATTATTACTAATAGTTGACCGTAGAATATTTAGTTGTGAGGAAATTTCACAAATGGACTTATTACACAGGGGCATCCTCTCACGGTACCATGCTTGAATTCACTGAGCTCCTGAGAGCGACCCATTCTTTCACAAATGTTTGTAGAAGTGGGCATGCCGGTGGCCATAGAAATGATTGGAACACCTGAATTCGATTTGGAGGAGTGTCACAATACATTTGGCAATATAGTGTACATGTGCTATCAGATAATTTACAACGTTAAAATGAACACTGTCCCTGTAGTTGGATAAAAGCTGGACAAACAATGTATATTTATCAAATCCCTATTTTAGGTAGCTTATCCATTTAGTGGTCTCTGTTTGAGGCTCCCTAAATTAATGATGATTAATTATGGTGGGATGTTTATAGCACATTACATTGTACTAAATGAATTCATTATTATTATATTTAAGCCTATGTGGTACACACAGTGTTTCCACTTCACTTTCATCAAACTGAATGTTTTTTATGCCACATGGCATATGATTTTTACACTAGTTGTTTGACCATTTTCTATAATGGCAGAATTGGAATATGCCAATATTTTCCCAAAATACATCCCTCAACTACAAAGTTCTGTCATGAAACCCCGAATGGCTCAGGTTTAAAGATCCTCAATATGCTGCAATCACATTATTCTCTATTTTTTTCCACCAGAGCCTGTCATGAATCGGTCGTGTGTTTCCACAGATATGCAGTTTCCACAGACCAGCTCCAGCTCTCTGGACGTCTAATGGGGTGGGGATAGTCCAGCTCCAGCTCTCTGGACGGCTAATGGGGTGGGGATAGTCCAGCTCCAGCTCTCTGGACGTCTAATGCGGTGGGGATAGTCCAGCTCCAGCTCTCTGGACGTCTAATGGTGTGGGGATAGTCCAGCTCCAGCTCTCTGGATGTCTAATGGGCTGGGGATAGTCCAGCTCCACTTCTCTGGATGTCTAATGGGGTGGGGATAGTCCAGCTCCAGCTCTCTGGACGTCTAATGGGGCGGGGATAGTCCAGCTCCAGCTCTCTGGACGTCTAATGCGGTGGGGATAGTCCAGCTCCAGCTCTCTGGACGTCTAATGGTGTGGGGATAGTCCAGCTCCAGCTCTCTGGATGTCTAATGGGCTGGGGATAGTCCAGCTCCAGCTCTCTGGAACTCTAATGGGGTGGAGATAGTCCAGTTCCACTTCTCGGGACGTCTAATGAGGTGAGGATAGTCTAGCTCCAGCTCTCTGGACGTCTAATGAGGTGAGGATAGTCCAGCTCCAGCTCTCTGGAAGTCTTATGGGGTGGGGATAGTCCAGCTCCAGCTCTCTGGACGTCTAATGGGGTGGGGATAGTACAGCTCCAGCTCTCTGGACGTCTAATGGGGTGGGGATAGTCCAGCTCCAGCTCTCTGGACGTCTAATGGGGCGGGGATAGTCCAGCTCCAGCTCTCTGGATGTCTAATGGGCTGGGGATAGTCCAGCTCCACTTCTCTGGATGTCTAATGGGGTGGGGATAGTCCAGCTCCAGCTCTCTGGACGTCTAATGCGGTGGGGATAGTCCAGCTCCAGCTCTCTGGACGTCTAATGGTGTGGGGATAGTCCAGCTCCAGCTCTCTGGATGTCTAATGGGCTGGGGATAGTCCAGCTCCAGCTCTCTGGAACTCTAATGGGGTGGAGATATTCTAGTCCCACCCATTAGGCCTGGGTTAGGGAAGTTTGTAAATGTATGTCTAAAAGCGAATTCCATGCACCCCATGTTGGTGGAAAAGGGGTAAGGCACAATAGTACACATTTTCTGTTAGCAGTTACAGTTTGCTTTCATAAACCCTCCACCTTCCTCAGCACCATCTGTATAGTTCTGCTATGGGAAATTTCCAAGACCAAACATCAATACTGCCATATCCATTACCATGCCAAACACTCGAGAGTTTTCATGACAGAAATAAAAACCTCTTTATACTTTTGCTGTTGGATCTATAGTTCACATCAAAATATCTAAGACGGTTAAAGGTTAAAGTTTACAAGAAAACATTGCCTTTGTGCAAAAGACAAAAGGTGAGTGTAGCAATTAAGCACAGCTCACTCAGAAGTGACTTTAAACCAAGAAGATTTATGTTGGTCACTGCTGCGAATTCGATCGACACATTTGAACCAGTTGTGATATCTGTGTGGGGAAATGTTTCAAATTGATTCCTGATCCCATAGAACACTATTGAAATTACACGATTTCAACTGAACATACACACAAGGTAAATGTGACTGCATCTTTATGTCATTTGTTTAATTTTGGTATGAATTTAATACTCACCTTTTTCTAAAAAGACACCAAACTAGTGTAATGATCAGTAGCAGTCCTAGCATGGAGGCCACTATTATTGTTGCTAGTATACCTGAAAGGAGAATTAACCTCATAATTAACAGCATGTTTGATTATCCTCAATTGTTGGTTTAATGCAGTATGCCTTGCATTTATTTTGTACGACTTTGTATTGCACGTTTACAAAGTGCCATTTATCAATAAATATGATAACCTGGTTTGAAATAATTTTGTGTATCAAATGAAAGCCAGTGACATTAAAGTCAATATGAAATGGCATTTTAAACCCATTTTATGTTCATAAAATAATGGATTTTTTAGTAAAACTAGATATTAAACAAGAAAAAGCAGCAGGATTCAATTGTATCCATAGGGAATTGATTAGATTGTGAAAAATGGATGTTGAAAGGGAAAGTTAAATTGTCAGAGACAAAACAAGTAAACATTTTTGATACATTTTCTTTAGAATAATGTGTATTAAGAAAATATAGGGTAAAGTTTGCTTTCATGTTGACTTCATGTTCGACAAAAGTTAAAAATAACTTGCAACTCCTTAAATATACCCAGATTAGCTTCTTGGTTAGCTGATCTCAGTATGATTAACAGTCATCACACATTAATGTTACACAAATGACATAATACGCAAAAATACACAAATGTGGCTATGATTACACACGTGTTGACAAAACCTAGTAGTGTCAAATGAGCCATGCATGCACACGGGCACAGTGGTTTAAATTAAAGATATCTGTCAGGCACCGCAGCACTACAATTACAACTAAACCATAGATACGTCAACGATAAGGTCCTAAAGTCATGCTAAATGCACAAACATGCCCTCTCCATATGTTCAATCTTATGTCAACAGCAATTATGCTGTGGTCAAAGAACGGTGACGTAACACTGCAGTTACACGTCACTGCATGGCCACCAGCTTATCGCCTCGCATACGAGTGTCATATCGCAAGATGTCACGTCTGTAAGCCTGAGGTGAGGAAGTGTCTGACATCACAAACAAACACACACACACACACACACACGCACAAACAAACTACTTGTGTTACAATAACATACCCCAGCTCATCCAAGTAAAGTCCCCTTAGAGGAAAGAAAAGAAAACCATGAATTGGGAGGAAAGTTTTGAGAACATATTGCACATACAAATTAACTTTTTGTTTGTACATGCAATGAAAGTCAATGGGGTCCAAAACAACACTGGACTTATTATTATTATTATGATTATTTTTAAATATCATTAGCAGAAATAGGTTTGAAATTACATGAGTAAATGATGATTTTTATTTTGGGGTGAAATATCCCTGTATGATCCAAACACAAGATTCTGATAAATGTAGAACTTTTAACTCAATACAAATTCAAACATAAACAGGGACATGGTTATCCTTTACAATTGGAAGAAGTGATACATTTTTAATTGACGCTATGCTTTTATTTTACAATCCATGATCTAGACATTTCACACAAAAATCTGAGTCAGTGTACAAAAAAAGATTATGCTGTCTGCTTTCTCTCTGGTCTCAGATCACACCCAAAAAAAAAACAGTACCACATAGAATTCAAGAATGTGAGAATGTTAAAATACTTAAAGTGCTGATTTTATCCCGTTGTCCTTTTTAATTTGCGCATGAATCTTTCCAACCACAGAATACAATTACTGCAATATACAGCTCAACTTTTCCCAATAAAATGTAAAAATATGCCCTCAACATTATGGTCTTCTGTCTTTTTGTGCATTGCATATCATAATTAAGATTGTTTGAGCCATACACTACCACAAAAATCGCACTAATGCTTCAAACAGACCCATTTTTAGTCTAGACTAATCTTTAGATAGTTAATCTGGAGGTTGGAAAAAGGTCAGTTTTGTGGTCCTGTCCACAGCCATCTAGCAAATGTTGTCTAGCTTACTGTCCAGTTCTTCAAACTTCTTTGTAATTAGCGGCATAACATATCATGAACATTATTTGCTCACCAATTAATCTACTGCAAAAGCAACTAGTTTGAGAGTCTCTGTCTCGGAGACAGTGTTAGAGGGGTACCATCAAACCAAATAAATATTAGTCAAATGATGTGCTAGCCTTAGGAGCAGAGTTGACTAAATATTTTGTGCGTGACAGCGAACTGCAAAAATGTAGGCTCTCCGGGAGGTTTGCGGCCTTCACTGGGTCTAATCTTCCCATTCAACACGTTGAGGTCCGTGGTAAGTCAAGGCTGAGTTGTAGTCCTTCGGGAATGTAGCTTGAGGATGCCCCATGGTGGTTTTCATGTTTGGGTTTCTATGTCGTTTGATCTGCCTCCTTATCTGCCTCAGCATGGCTTTAGTCAGTGAGTGCTCGAGCTCGGCTGCCTCATCCCGAGATCTTCCTTGTATGAGTTGTTTTATGGTCTGAAAGTCCAGATCAGACCGGCATTGCAAGTAGCTCCTGAGGTTCAACTCAGGAAAGACGACCTCTCTCAGAGCTTCGACCATCAGACCCTTTGCATGGTATCTCTCGAGATGGTGAACGACATTCTCCTCCAGGGATACAAAGCACATCTCTTTGTTCGCATCAAATGCTCCCATATACCACGGTGTTGATGTTTTCTTCCCAACGGAATTGGAGTAGCCAGTGTTGCTTGGCACATCATTAAACGACCACTGCTGTTTCTGACTTGCCTGACTCCACTGTCCCTGATTCTTGGTCTTCTTCCATTTTTTATCCACTCCCGGTTGGGGACTCAACTTTGGCAGAAGCTGGTAGAGTCCCTCGTCGGCCAAGTCCGCAAGGTCACCCACCAGAAGCTTCTGGATGACTTGCTTCCTCTGAAAGGAGGACGCCGCTGAAAGAATACCGTGCAGTCCTGCACCAGACACAATGTAGAGAGGTGTTCAAGAAGAGCATTGCAATGGAGGACTGCCGGGGCAAAGCCTTACTAGCGCGGAGGCTGGAAGGAAAGATTTAGAACCAACCTTTTCTTCTTGGTAAGTCAGCTTTTTGGGAAACATTGCCATGCAGTAAAGAACGCAGCAAGCGGTAGTCTTGGATATCGATGCCCAGACAGCAAAATAGTATTGGCCCAGATCTGGTATGCATGGAATCCATATGTACCAGATGTGGCCTGGACTGGGCCGACCCTATGTTCATGTCTGGGCGGACTGAGCCTTCATGCAAAGATGTTAGAAAACAGCAAGACTAAAGAAGATCACAAAGCTCCGGTGATAACAGCAATTCCAAACTTCTCTCATAGCAACAAAATGCCTGACATTTAGAAGCAAACTGTGTTGTGCATCAACTCTAAAACCAAGTTTAGAGGAAAAAATTTATGTCAGTAGAAGCCTCTAATTTAAAACCCAGCATTTGTTTCAAATGAGCCTGAAGTAGCGAAGGTCTTTCATTGATGAAAAAAGGTCACAGTGCATAAACTGAGGCCTTATGCAGATGTTGAGAGACAACGTCATCTTGAAAGCTCTATCAGTTATTTGATAGGAAACTATCATGCTCACATAAAGCACTGCAGAAGATATTTTAGCATTTCGGCTTTAACCCCTCATTAGGCTTCCTGGTCATATCATGCACATTCAAACTGAGATCTAAACTGTACTTACCATCCTTGAAAGAAACCAGTACCACTCTGTTGTCTGTGAGTTGTGGCTTCCGGTAATTTCCATGAAGTGGCACGGTAGCAGAATCTTGGGCATAAGAGGCATATAGAGCTGTGGCCAATCCCAAAAACTGTAAATACACAACAGTAACATTACTACAATGTAGACAGCCATATTATTTTTTTCTCAGTTGAGACTCTTTGCTTGTTATGATACAGAACATCTGTGGAAGTTTTACTAGTATCTAATTTCACAGATAGTTATTTTATGTATTGTTTCTATATAAAAATGTTGATGCATTGTAAAGTATTTGCTCTGGCTCTTGTTTTAAATTTTGTTGTTATGTTATTATGCTTCTTGCCATCTGTTGACATTGGACAAGCAGTGTGTGACAGTTTGTCGTGTGGTTTTTGTTCCACCCCTCAAGGACTTAAAGGCCCACTGAAATCAAAATTGAAGTTTTCATAGCTTTTAGTATGACTATGTTAGCCTTAAGGTTATGAAAAGCAGTTGTGAACTCTGACTAAAAAAAGTTTTCCAAGCAACATATGAATATAACGATATTTGCTAGCTGTTAATTGCAAACATAGCAGATTTCAACTTCTATTTAAATGGGAATGCTAATGATAGCTTAGCTCAAGGCATTATAGGCCTCCTTTTTAAACTGCCAGATTTGATTTCTACTTGACCATCTTTTCTCAAAAGTATAGCATAGGTAAGTAAAATTTGACAGTGAGAACCCAGATTTGAACAATAAGCATGGTAATGTACTTGTTTTCGTGAAATGGTGACAGGTTTCCTGAACACGGTCCATAGCACACTGGGAAAGCAGGGCGGTGTTGTCAGAGACCCATCGTAGCGGTAATACTCGTCCAGGCGTGCTGGTAGCAGTGCACGGATGTTGAACGCTGGGACCTGTATTTTCTGATCTGTCAGATCACAGGTTAGTAATAGGAGAGTGTTAGCATACTTGTGTTGCGCATATCATAATGCCAGATATTTGAAACTCTATGAAAGTGATGTACCTCTGTACTTTATCCCATTTATGTATTTGAAGAATTTGTCAAAAGCTGGGTTAAAATCTCCAATCTAAACAATATAAAACACTGACTGATTAGAAAATAATGACTTATAGTGAGTAAATTTGTTAATGTGACTTTTAAGCAACGAGTTTATTTCAGGGGCAATTACCCTAAAGCATCTGGAGTTAAATGCCTTGTGGTGATAGCTCAGCGTTCAGTTGCGGGAATCAAACCAGCAACCTTCCGGTCATCAGCTCGAGTCTACACCACATCAGTCTCCTTAACCACTACACCACATCAGTCTCAGTGGTTAGTTTAAGGTCTGGACTCACCTCAATGAAAACTCCCAGCACAGCCAGTCCATTATGTTTGTCCACTGCCATTGATATGTTGGGGTATTTGTCAGAATTGAAGTGCACTATATGCATCTGGATACAACAGAAAATGCTGCATTTAATGAGGAATCATAAGTAAATCCATCTACCCATCCATCCCTCATGCGAAGAAGTAGTTCTGCACCGCGACTCGACACGGTGGTGCACTCTGGGTTCAGGCCAAATTTTGAGCTCGTTGCCCTCACCTCGAACAGCATGCCAAGTACATATAACCTTTACTCTATTTAATTATATGCAAGTTTAAATTTGTGAACCGGCATATGCTTTAAAAATCTCGTCAGATACGTGGGTGCGCCTGCGTTGTTAATAAAGCAACTCATGCAGATAGGTTGGTTATGTCTAGACTAGAGGTGGGTATAGATTAAAAAAAAATGTAATCTAGATTAATATTGGAATTAATCTAGATCAAACTGGCTCATCTGAATTCTGCCAAAGGCATTCAGAATGTGTGTTCTACCCAAATAATAGGTTACAAATGTTGACAAGACAGAAACGCACATTTTTCTGAGGGGTAAACTTTTTATTTTGTAAGAAGTTATGAAGATAATGTTGGAATAATGGCAGACACAGCCTGGCTAAACCCTCTCATCTTGACAGCGTTTGTCCAAGGCACTTTTTACTTCAACTTTGCTGACAGAAGAATGAATTTTTCTGAGATGATTATTCCACTTTACAACAAATAAATAGCTTTTATAAAACCGTATAAGTCCTGGTGGCCGTTGAGAGTTGCTATGGCAACCAGGAACTCATTCCAGATGCTGGAGAGGACCGCGTCGAAATTTCTGGTGATGCGGCATTTCACAAAATGATTCCGACGGATATCCAGCACATGTAAACCCCGGATCGGTTTAGGTAACGTCTCATGTAAACAGTCCACTGAATCTTTCAATCGGAATGACAAAAAAGTGTGCGTTTAGGTGGTACTCGAGACTTGAAGAACTCCTACAGTAAACTAATTCTGCATTGCACAGTGTAAACAACCAAGTCTTGTCGAGGTTTCCATTAGGAAGCAAACCCGGCGGCTTCATCCATGAGAGCATGTCATGTTTGATGTGGTAGTTTCACAGTAGGCATTCACACAGGTTAGAAGATTCATTCTCGCCCCCTACAGTGCAATTCGGCTAGGTATACATCCGTGCTAAAATATCAAGGTGAAAGCGGGTGAAAGTAATCATAGCTTGCATAGTATGGACCAAGCTCCCAACCCAACTTTGAGAATAGATTAACGGCCCACCACTAGTCTAGACACAAATATTATTTGATCACTTGCAATTAATAGTGTGGACAGTCGCCTGAAAAGTTTAAAAATGTGCCTGCAGTCTGAACATAGTTATAGTGCTGCATCTGAAACCACAGACCATTCCAGTGGAGTATCCACACATTGCAAAGGCATTTGTTGAATTGTTAGAGAAGGCTGTTTGGTTGGCTAGAGAATTTTAGAAGAAAGCCACAAATTCTCACTGTGTCTTTTCAGGTCAGGTCACAGGATGTAACCTCTGGCCGCTGGAAGGGGAGGCAATAGGCCAATTTAAAGGGCAGAGGACTGTGTAACAGAGCCATAGTGACTATAAAACTTCTTTTGGAACACATTTAGGTGTGTTCAAGGAACACATATTGTGCAGACATTCTCCTCGACCTATATAAAATGATGACACCTTACCGAACATTGCATCATGCACTGTTGAGTCCTGACTTCTTTTTAAATCCTCTATAATGGGGCCTTTAAAAAGCAGTTTGTTCATGCACTAAAGGTGTTCACAGTAATGGTAAGTTCTAGTTGTTGGGGTTTACTTTACCTCTCCGGCAAACCGCTTGCCATTAACAGTGTGTTCTGATCCAGTCAGCAGACTAGAGGAGCCCCAGTGGAAATGAAGCTGAGCTGCTGAATATCTGTGAGGGAGGCTGGAGATGTGCATGTGGGATGGCAAAGACAACTGCACTGTGGGTACAAGAGGAAAAAATATATAAATTTCACCTTTAAGGCAAGATTTTGCTGACAAGAATGGGCCATTGTCAATACTGTAGAAATTGCAGAAATTGTGCATAGGGATTTTTTATATTAAAGGTTAGGTTTCTGATCAGACAATGCACTAATAAATATGGCAGAGGCCTTGCATCTCTGTATCAAGATTTCCATTTAACAAATTCTGCAAGCTTTTCGACTAATAACTTTTTTCCAAACCGAGTCTGAAATGGCTCCAAAACCCCAAACAAAGTGGCATACTGTCAGAAAACCTCATCAGTATTCATCCTCGTGGCAAGAGCTCTGTGGCAGCAATACACACTTAGTTAACTATAGATTTCCCTTTCTTTCTGACCAGACATGGCTCTTTGGAGTGAGATTGCTTAAAATAAAAGAATCTTGATACTAAACAATCACAGTCAGGGAGATGGTAGATGGAAAACCTTCAGTCTGTTTAATGGACACTGGACCAAAAATATGGCAGAAAATACTCATTACCAAGAAAAGCATCACTTGTTATGTTGTTTAAGACATTACCTCGAATCAAAACTTTGCCATACTTTCCAGACTAAAATACAAACAGCTTTGTTTTATCGTAATAAGCGGGTGATTATGGAAAATTGCTATGGCAGAGATGCAAAATAGATCCTTGTATCATTTTCTCCACGTTGACATAGAAATTAAGTTTGAGAAGAAAGACTATTTTACCTTTATGTGTGACGTACGGTCTCATTAGTTTAACAACCACAAATCCTTTAATCTATTATTTCGAATGAAGTCTATGTTTTTTCTCAGACATTACAATATGAAATGCAAGATCTAAAATGTGTTTAAAATGCATGTAGTTATTAGTCCTGTTTAAAAAACTAAATCCTGCTCTATAATCATACTGCACCAACCAGAGTGCCCATTGTTTCCGAGAGTGAGCTGCTCATTGGTTGACAGGTTGTAGTTCTGGAGCTGGATGGGTGGCAGGTTTGGATCGTATCGCAGCAGTTGTGTCTGGAAATCAATGGGCGACTGGAATGCTCCTCCGCAGAAAGGGTAGTTGCTGGACCAGTCGTGTTCTCCATCAGGTCCTGAAACCAAAAGTCAAAGAAAGCTGTGGTCACCGAAGCATCTTTCCCTGATCGATTCTTATCTGGTGGTATTTTCAAGGGGTGATGAATTGAGAAATCAACTTTCCCTTGAGCTTTTGATATATAAAAAGTCATGGTAATATAAGAATATCCTCTAAGGATCTATCTGCTGAAAACTTCCTTGTTAGTCAAAGAAAAGCTTTTATAGACACCAGGCCCAGCAAACAATCTTGTGCTTTATTCTTACGTCATAGCGCTACGAAACACACATCTCTACAGGAGGTCTAATCCAGTAGCCCCACCCACCGACTCATGGAGGTGATCAGCTGGTGTTAGCTAGCCAACAACAATAAACATGTCGAGGAAGATAGCAAGATATTGCGCTATTCCTGGTTATGGAAGAACACAGTCGTTGCATAAGCTTCCTTCGGTTCCTAATATTAGGAATGTGCGGTTGAACTTTATTTTTAATGAAGTTCCAGCTCACATGGGGAAGACTGCTCACTTCTGTTCACTGCAGAATCATTTGTAAACAAATCTCCAGTCGATGCTGGATTTGGATCCGACAGGAATGGTGCAACACACTTATGTGAGTAAAACGTGTTTTTATAATGTAATAGTATTGCATTGTTATAGATCGCTTTGCTTATGTGTACGTGTCTAACAGAAACATACCTTTCGCACGCTGGACTCGGACACGTATGGGCCAGGGCTCGCAAAGTCCGGCAGGCCGATGAATCTCATAATGTTTCGTTCTTGATCTGTGCTGTTGTCTCTCTCGAGTTGACATTTTTGAAAGGTGTCACGTGTGCGAACCGAACGTGCAGGCTATGTGTAATATAGAAATAATAGTCCAATCAGTCGCGGGTGGATGAGAAATAAATCATTGTGTTTGTTGCTAGCTGTGGGCGTTTACTTCCAAGTCTCCAGTGCGTCACGCCTTTAAGAACCCAGCGTTCAGGAGACAGCCTCAAAACCAGTGTAGAAAATAGCCTATTACTTATTGGTTATGATGTTTTTGAATGTAAAAACCACACAAACATCATTAGTTGACTTCAGAAAACAGTATAACATTTTTTTTTTTAAATCCAGTTCATGACACCTTTAAAGAACAGGGCAAATTAGTGTGAGAGCGCAATTCCATAAATGCGCCAATAGAAAGTTCTACGCGTGATCTACTGAGGACACACAAATTAAAGACACAGACGTAGCCGGATCATTTCCATAATGACCAATGCAATTATATCAGCTTGCTTGAAGATGTGCTTCTTTTAGGCACTCAATAATGGTGCAAATACAAATAATTAACTAGCGCAAACCTTACCCAGGAAGTCATTCACTACCCTCCTCTTTACATTTTTGAAGTTAGATTTAAACATCCTTAGTATTACTCAATCAATTCATTATAAACAATATAACAAGACATTTTTTATAAAGAATATCTGTTTTTCCATTCATTTTTTGTAAAAATTATATAGGGTCACTAATGACCCAATGTGTGTAATAGTATACTTTTTCTGCACAACAATTGAATCTTTGATGACTGAATAACTGCAATTGACCTTTATTCCAAGGGTGGCAATGTCATATATAATGATGAAGTGACATTTCACTCATAGTTACCGCAGGCAGAAAAAAAAAAGAAAAAAGGAAGCATCCCCAGCAAAACTTGAAATGGCTCAGCGATTTACTACAGATCAAGTCTGAACACAATCCAATAGTGTCACTGTCACTAGATGGTTGATCTGGTGAAGAAGCTGTCAGTGATCAAAATATTGATTTTGAAGATGTTGAAAATTAGAATTTTGAGATTATGTTTGAGATGGCTAATATGAGCCAGATGCTGAATGTACTGAAATGAGCTCTGCTGAGGACAGGGAGGATGGTATAAAACATCTGCTCAAACTGAACCCTTCCAAGCTCCGAAAGGTAACAAAATATGATTTATTTTATTCTTCTGTAATTGTTACTCTAATATCAAGAGAGTTTAATAGTATCGCGGCAGGTGAGATCCATCTGTGTTAGATATAGATCTGGGTCGCTAAAGACCCGAATATGTAAGAATGATTGATGAAGCATTTATGCATTTAAAGGGATACTTCACCGCTTTTTCATATTAAACTATGTTATTCCTTTAACTAAAATGAGTTGATACATACCTCTCGTCTTAGTGCGTGCAATTAATCACTCTGACACGCAGTGACGATCTGATAGCATTTAGCTTAGCCCACTAAGCTCAGTTCATTCACTATGGTACCAAACAGAGATCAAGTTAGAAGCGACCAAACACCTCCACGTTTTCCCTATTTAAATACAGTTACACGAATAGTTGAACGATCCAGTATGGTGACATAAAATAAAACGTGGCGCTTTTCTAAGTGGATTAAAAAGGAGAACTATAATGTATGGCGGAATAGCACTTCTGAGAGTACTTTGACTCGGCGCAGTAAAAAGTCCCGGCTGAAAAATCCTCCCTCACATCTCCCCCTCCCTCTCTCATTTCTTTCAATAGGGGGGACGGGGAGATGTGAGGGAGGATGTTTCAGCCGGGACTTTTTACTACGCCGAGTCGAAGTAGGTTAAGCTAAATGCTATCAAAATGTCCCTAGGCATCAGAGCGATTATGTGCACGCACTGAGACGAGAGAGGTATGTATCTACTCGTTTTAGTTAAAGAAATAACATAGTTTAATATGAGAAAGCGGTGTATACCAGTGTAAATACTCTCCTCCCATAAATTTTGCATCTGAAAGGGAAACTTCTACAAATGCATATGCAATAAGGTCAACCTGAAAAATAACCCTGTCCATTAATTTTCAGTACAAATTTTTCACTGCATATCTTTAGTAAATCCAAACAGTCGTTTTTTTAACGGCAAAAGAGGGTTTGTGCTGGTGTAAGCTGTTAATGTGGCTAGAATTGGAGTGCATTAGCCATAAGTTTTGCTAAGACACAGGCTAAGGTCAGCGATCACAGAACACTGCCTTACTAAATGAATGCCCTTACATGAATACCACACCCAACAATAAAAGATAATGTTTTGTTGCTTTGGAGGAGGCTTAGAAGTCATTCCAACAGAGTGTACGCTTGTCTAAGAGACATTTCTGGTGCATAGTGGACCTTTTAGAAAAGAGGGTAAATAAAAGGATATATTAAATAGCAAAGTTCCTTATTAACATACTACTAATAATATAGTTTAATGTAATTAAAAAAATGTAACCATCATGGTTTCTTTTTCTGAAAACAGTGGCAGTAAAAGTGGTTTGTTGCTGTGGGCTTAAACATCACATTAAGGTCTTGAGTATTCTTCGTCAATGATGATCATGGTTTTGTGGGCAGCTTTTGTTCTCAGGACTGCTGTAACTGCGAAACTACACAGTAACTTTCCCTTGCGGTCGTAATTACTCACCGTCCAGTTCATTTTTAATCTAGACTAGCTTTTCCATCATAATCACATCAGATGCCTGTGGCCAGCCCGTAGAGGTTCCTAACCCTAAATCATAACTGTCAGCCTGTTATGTAGTCATAATGAGCAGGGCTCGACAATAAAACATCTGAAGCTTTCTGGTCTGGATGTGTTTGACATTAACACACTGAACCGCTGAAAGCTGAGGTCATGTAGCCGTTTGCAACAAATCCCTTAAGTTAATTAAACCCTTAGTGATCATAACCTTAAATCGAAATAAAAAAATATTTTCTAAACTTAAATCTTACATTCTAAAAATAAATAAAATAAAAGTTAATTCTGACCCCGAGAGGATTTGCTTTTTGTTAATGTTAGTTAATGTTATCGCATTGGAATAAAACTAACTGACTTTGCTCACATAGGGTATAACTACGTCCCAATACCTTTTTGGATTTTTTTTCTCCACCTTGATACACTTTTAGTGTTCCCAGTCAAAAATGATATGCTTATAAATCTCTCATTAGGGTATATTACCAAATATTGGATTCAATCTTCTTGTCAGCTTGCGTTCTTTCAATAAGGACAGGTATTGTGTTTCGTTTGGGAACTGATTGATCGTACGCCTCTGAGCTTATTTTTATACAAAGCAGTATTTGTGGATAATTTTGTTAAACAATGCATTTTTCATATTTTATTGAATATTATCACACTAGTAAGCTTTAAATGTTCAACCAGGAAGTTTGTTTATAAATGTAAAGCTTATAAATCTCTCATCATGCTATCTCATCACCAAATATTGGATTAAATCTTTTTGAGGCCTACGAACAATCAGTTCCAAAAAGAAATGACAAAATATATCCTAACTTAAAGAAAACAAGTTGACAAAAATATGGAATCCAATATTTAGTGATAATATAGCTGCATAACGGAAAAAAAGAAGCCATTTTTAAAAGGCTGGTCATTTTTGTCCGGGAACACCAAAGGCGTTACAGCTTTTGCAACACAGCGTAAGGGTTCATTTGGGGTTTTGTTGAAACTGGCATATGATATAAAATATAGTGGCACATAAAATCATTTCACATTTGATGAAGAAAATGCATGGTTCTTGCTTACTGTCCAAATCAAAAGAGGCCAGTCCCAAATCTCTATGATATCCTCCACTCAAAAAACACTATTTGCGGTATCGTTCATTACTGTGTCTGACCAGGATAAATTATGCTAAAATAAGCTAACTTTGAGCAGTTGCATATGTGTTTTCATCTTAGACCTAAGGCAGCGAGATGTTTGACGTCATTACGTCCCTCTATGTGATTCTAAAAGGCCTTGACTCAGCGGAATTAATTCAGGCTCAGAATGTCAAGAGCTCTCAGTGTTAGCCAACACAAAGGACAACGCTCATCTGAACTCTGTTTGATATGCTTGATAACATCTACACAGCAGCACAAACACTGCAGTGTTTCTCACTGAGCTATTTGTCATGGTATTCCAAACAGTGGCCAGTTGCTTTGGACACTTTCACTTCATTAATCACATTGTCCACATCCCTCTATATATATTTTAACATTTTAATGGGGAAAAAAAATCCCATATAGACTATCTTGGGCCACTTGTCTTAAGCCAGTACAGAACCGCTTAGCAATGGCCTATAAACTACTTAACCACATAACCACATAGAAACACCCTAGCAACAGCATAACAATTACAGAGACATAGGGCAGGCTCTTGTAACTTGGCCTAGCAACCGCATAGCAACACCACAGAAACAGCATAATTACGGATAGGGTCTTTTGTCTTGGGCTCTTTTAAATTCAAACAACAAAATGGCAATGGCCTAAAAACATTTAAAACACCTTAGCAACACTATAGGAACCCCATAAGGACTATAGAGACATGAGAACTGGGGTCTTTTGACTTGGTCCAGTAAACAATCACATAGCAACGACCCAGCAACCACATAGCAACACCCTAGCAACAATATAACAAAGTTGGAGGCTCTTCTGCCTTGGGCCAATAAACAATCTCTAAGCAAGGGCATAGTAACCACTTAGAACAGCTTAGCAACCATATCAACACCCTAACAACGCTTCTACTAACAAACAACCAGCTAGAAACCACTCAGGGCGCCCATAGCAACCACATAAGAATTATAGATGAGACCTGGGGTCTTTTGACTTGGTTCAAGAACAACCACATAACGACCTAGAAACCACATAGCAACACCCTAGCAGCAACAATGTAACCAAGTTGGAGGCTCTTCTGACTCGGACCAGTAAACAACCCCTTAGCAAGGTCATAGTAACAACTTAGAACATCTTAGCAACCATATCAACACCCTAACAGTGCTTCTGCTAACAGTGCTTCTGCTAACAGCTAACACCCTAACAGTGCTTCTGCTAATAAACAACCTACCCCCCCCCCCCCATGCTTTAAAACATACCTAACCAGCATATGCTGGTTAGGTATGTTTTAAAGCATGGTCGCTGGTTTGTGCTGGTTTAGTTGGTCATGAGCTGGTTTACGCTGGTTAAGTGATGGTCCTAAGCAACTAGCCCCAGCTCAGGACCAGCTTAAACCAGCCCATTACCAACTAAGGACCAGGATAAACCAGCTGCCATGCTTCAAAACATACCTAACCAGCATATGCCGTTTTTTGTTTTTATCAGGATCAGGGAACCATAGTAACCACATAAAATTTATAGAGACATTAGGATGGAGTCCTTTGACTCGGTCCAGTAAACAACCACATAGCAGCGACCCAGCAAACACATAGCAACACCCTAGCAACCATGTAACAATTAAAGTTAGCAAGGGCATAGCAAGGAAATAGTAACCACTTAGAACAGCTTAGCAACCATATAGCAACACCCTAACAATGCTTCTGCTAATAAACAATCACCTAGAAACCACTCAGGGCACCCTAGCAACTGGATATTTTAAACACTGATTTTAGCATAAGTGCCACTCATGTTTTCCTCAGAAAATGCAAAATCTAGTTTTAGTAGCAGCTAATCTTAGCAATCTTCTTAATAAGGGTACTTGGTTTGATCATCACGTTGTCTAAAATTCATAGTCTACAAGCCTAAAATACAGCACATTACAAGGAAGTCTGACTTTGCAGCCACTGTAAATTTGCACATAACTTAAGGGACAAAAGAGATTCAGCTTGTAAATTGCAATGTGCCACACACAAAGACAGAATAATATTATGCATTGTTCTTTCCTAAGTATAGGGAGCTATGAAATTTCACAGCCAAGCAATTAGACGAACAATCTCTTCCCAAAATAAAGACATTATAACAGCCCTCTTTTGCAGTTGAGGTTCCTTGAGTTGCCTTAATCTTAGTACAAACCAGCTTTAAAATAAATCATAACTAGAAATGTAATGGCCTAAATATGTATAATTCAATCATGGTCTTCATTGAACCTATACGAGTGTCCTTGAAAAGCCGTCGAGAACACGTGACTGACAGAGGCACGAGGAGAGAGCCACAGAGCATGCTAACAGGAATGATGAGAGGCATGGTGGGAATCATTTCAGAGCCGAGAGAGCCAAAAGGGGTTGAAACTAGGTCAACTTTGCACCATAAGTTCCCCTTTTCCAGCAGCAACATGTTTTTTGATACCTTCATCATGGCTGCCAGAGGGTCTCCATGTCTACACTGGTATGGCATACTGGGATTGTTAGAGATGACTATCTTGACTCATGAGGATGGTAAGCAGAACCCTGCTTGGTTCCCTAGGTGCAGGCAATAGACCAGAACTCTGCGACAGCAGCCGTGATTAAGCATGTTTATTTTAAAGCTCTTCGACATGTAAAGAGCACGTTCTGTTGGTCTCTGTATGACTGAATGACCCTTTTTACTGAGGTGAAAACGACAGCATCTGGTCATTAAGGAATGGCATTACAGCTCGATTACTCACATTTAGGTGACATATTCAGCATTATACTTTCATTGATTTTGCTGGAGATCATGTGAAAAATGGTAACATATGTGCTTTTTATTTGACCATTACCTTTAAATGTCAATAATGATAATAAAAAATGTTTCTTGAGCAGCAAATCAACATATTATAATGGTTTCTGAAGAATCGTGTGACACCGAAGACTGGAGTAATGATGCTGAAAATTCAGCTTTGCATCACTGAAATGAACTACATTTAGAAAATGATTCAAACAGATATTTTAAAATATTTTACTGAATTTTTGGGTGAAATAAATGCAGCCTTGGTGAAACTTATTTTAGGTATTTATAAGTTTATTTGAATAGAGATAGTACAAAAAAAACCATGATTCCCGTCAAAGACTCTACACTGGTAAAAAATTATGTGTTGGCAGTGTTGTAGTCGAGACCAGCTCATTTGAGTCCGAGTCGAGTCCGAGTTCAGAGAGGGTCGAGTCCGATTCGAGACCGAGTTCAAAAAGGGTCGAGTCCGAGTCGAGACCGAGACCAGAGAGAGCCGATGCAATCAAATATATATTTACATAGATTCCTCATTCGATCCGCACAGGCACTAATGAGGAATATCTATCTATCTATCTATCTATCTATCTATCTATCTATCTATCTATCTATCTATCTATCTATCTATCTATCTATCTATCTATCTATCTATCTATCTATCTATCTATCTATCTATCTATCTATCTATCTATCTATCTATCTATCTATCCATCCATCCATCCATCCATCCATCCATCCATCCATCCATCCATCCATCTATCTATCTATCTATCTATCTATCTATCTATCTATCTATCTATCTATCTATCTATCTATCTAGCCTAACTTTACAAAGCTGCTGTTTTTCTTTACCTGCTGACTTTTCTACCCTGCTGGTATATTTACCTCGCATCTGTTATAAAAACATGTTAAGAGATTATACACCTCATAACGTTTTGAAATTTGTGTATAATCATTCATAAAATTCTAACATAGTAGAGATTATAAAAAGAAAGAAATTAAGTATTGAAACCACCAGTAGGCGGCAGCGATTCACTGTTTAAATGAGTGAGCCACTTAAATCGTTTATTCATCCAATTCGTTCAAAAGTCAGATTAATTTAGGAAGAAAACTAAAACCGATGTGAATACTTTTGTCATTGACAATTACAGACACTATTGAAAAATGAAATAGCAAAACAGGCTGCTTTGGTAACTTGTTATACTGATAGTTATAGCTAAATACATTGCAATGGATTAGCTAGCTAAATATATGTGGTGTGTACTTAGCTATTACACAATATTCTCATACCTCATTCTCAGTACATGCTTTATTTATTTTTTTGCATCCCTCTCTGATCAGCAGTTAAATATAGTTCGCTGTGCAGCGCTTCTCTTCATTTTTGGCGCTCACTCGCGTTTTGGTGAAAGTGCGACGGTTAGGCGTTACCAATCGGTTCAATGGAGGGGGAGTATTTTTTGTCCTTTTATTATGACAAACTCATATTTGATTAGGAACAAAATTATTGTTTCCAAACAAATGAATTCTACATATTTTTATTTTGATCTACTGGGTTGTAACTGAGAGATTTGAATGGGATTTGGTTACACCCCCCCCCCCCCCCCCCCAGTATTTTACTTTTTAAATTTTACTTAAAATTAACAAGAAACTCTTTTTTTTATATATATATATATACTCAAATATTTAAGTTCACTCAACGGTCTTTACTTAAAAAGATATCCAATATGCAAGTTGTGTTAACTTAACATTACTTAGTAAATTTTATTGTGTAACATATTTTTAAGTAAAGAATGTTGAGTGAACTCAATTTCTAAAAAAGGAAAAACGATGCTTACCATAGATAAACATTCAGCTAATATAGCATATACAAATGCATACCTAAAAGACCTGTATACACAGTAAAAAAAAAATTCAAAAATAAGTTACCTGGTTGCCTTAAAATTGAGTTCATTGAAATTAAAAATTCCAGTTAATAAAATGGATAT
This sequence comes from Pseudorasbora parva, assembly GCF_024679245.1. Taxonomy (NCBI): domain Eukaryota; kingdom Metazoa; phylum Chordata; class Actinopteri; order Cypriniformes; family Gobionidae; genus Pseudorasbora; species Pseudorasbora parva. The sequence goes on along the minus strand of NC_090196.1, from coordinate 16,298,488 downwards.
TTTTGAGAATCGACAACCTTTATTCAAATATTATTAAAAGATTGTGTAAGCATATAGGGTAATTGTGTTTTGTTTGTGAAGACGCAGTGAAACATGCCAAATTTAGCTACTTTCAATTTTATTTTTATGTGGTACAGTAGTATTTTGAGTTTTTTTTATTAAGCCAATTTCCTTCATCAACTCAATTTTTATTTCAATAAACTCAAAATTAAGGCAACCAGGTTACTTACTTTTTTAAGTTAAACCAACAATATTTGTACAGTGTGCCTATTTTAAGGATGCTTCCAACCCTGGCACATGAATAACTAGTTAAAACAAACATTTATTAAATTTAAATATGCTCACAGCTCTGGTTTGTTTTAAATCAGTGCTTTATCATTAATGTAAAAAAAACATTATGTCATGTATACATGATGACTGTGTACTGTTATATTGCTGCATATAAATTAATATAATGAAATATTCTTTCTGGTGTTCATTTAGTATGGAAAACCTGTCTGTCTTACATTAAACATTTTGAATCTACATTGCAACAAGTATTACATTTACAAAATAGCAAACTTACCATTATATGTCCATTTTGCCCCTGAAAAAAAAATGGACATAATTATTAAAAGTGTTTTTAAACTGGATGTTGAGCTTCATTGTCTCTTTCAAGCAGTTCTAATTGAATGACTGAACTCCAGCCATAAATCAGTCCGATAATGCATTCCATTGCAGCTGGACTCCAGTCTGGTTGCAACCTGCTGCTCTGGTCATTGCTGGCTTTTCTCAGTCAATCTGAACGGACAGGATGAGCCAGACTCTTGCTGGTCTTTCCCACAGATTTCTGGTTGACAATGAGGTGCCCCGGGAGAGTGTATAATCCGTCACTGCTTAACATGCTAAAGAGCAAGTCAAAGGAAATCAAGGCAGTTCTCTAATAATAAAAGTTTAGACGTTCAATTTTAACTCAACAGATTTAAAAGACACTGTCTATAATTTTATTTTTTTTACAACAAAGCCACCATACATTAACTGCAGTGTACAGTGATGGACATTTTTCTAAACGACAGGAAATTATGATATTATCCCAATATGAGTCTAAACAGGAAGGCACAAAAAATGTCCTTAGGAGTTTGGTCATCACTTTCTTTCACAAAAATTACTATTGTGAGACCACAGGTACTGACCCTTTCGGAGAAGATCTACAGACAAGATATCAGCAGGGCCATTAACGGTGCTAATTTGCCGTGACAAATGTTTCATCTGTGGTTTTCAATACACTGAGGTCATTTAAGGTAGACTGTCAGATCTGCAGACAGAAATCTTCGTGCTAATTCAGAGCATTTTGGGGTTCTGCGAGTTTATAATTATGATTTTACATGTTCTTACTTTACTCCCAAGGTTGTTCATTTATGGAAACAGCATTCACCCACTCATTATAACAACTCAAATGAACTTCCAGGAATCTATATTTGATGTTCAATTTTCTCCCAAATTACTGCTTTTACACCAATATGAGACCTATTGTCCATTTAAAGTGATGCAAAATGTTATAATGCAATATTTTATAAGTAGCCTATTTATAAACAAAATGACTAACATTAACATACACTACAAAATAGTACTGTTTTACAATAATGTAACAGAAATATGAGAAAATGTTACATTTATGCAGGATTTATCCAAGTATCATATCTATAATCCATTATTCAGTAATAAATACTGTTAAATAAAGTAGCCTACTAAGTAATCAACATTACCATCATAGGTCTCCTGGGTGTTTAACAGATCAATAATAATTCACATTTTCTTTTATTCCTCAATATGTAAGCTACAATTTTGAATGCACATGTATTAGGCTACTAATGTTAATTAATAGTCTACCATGTTTCTGACCTATCAGTGGAAGTTTAGGCTTATTATAAAAGTGAGCTCTGTAGACTGCAGGGCGCGAGACTTACCTGTGGACGCAAGGGGACACACGATGAAGATGAATATAAGTGGAATTGTCATTGTAGAAAAATGCTGGCTTCTCATGTGCCGTCAGAAGTCGAGTCAGAAGAGAGAAATTGACATAGTTGTCGGAACCGGCTCTTATATCAAGCATGGTGCGCTCGCGAGCTAAACAAACTGACGTCACGGCGATGACAGAGCAGCGCCTCAGAATATCAGTCGCTCGTTTGCAGTGACTTCAAACAAATCTGTGGCCGTTCCTCGACTGGAGCTGCTACCAGACAGCTTAAGCATCAGAAGCGCACACAACTTTGTCTAAATAACCATTAGCCACACGTTCTCAAACCGGTCATTTTAAAACTCCGCAAACAAGGTACAATAGAGCGTCATGTGATATGAAAAAAAAACATACTGCTTAAGACAGTCATTATATCTCCATATTGCAACATTTACTCGGTGTTTACGGTGCCCGCAAATGACACACTGCGTTATTATAGGTGTCTATGTATATTGCAGGTACTGTGTTTAATGTTGCCTATACATTATCTGTGACTGGTTTTGCTGCATAATTTATCATCTATCTACTCTACTAACGGAACACCGCATAGCCAATCAAATTCAAGGGCTGGAATTCTTTCATTATTCCCATTTGACAAAAATGTTTTTAAGAACTATTTGCTGACTTTAACATTAAAGGGGGGGTGAAACACTCAGTTTCAGTCAGTGTCATGTCAATCTTGAGTACCTATAGAGTAGCATTGCATCCTGCATATCTCCGAAAAGTCTTTATTTTTTTAATAATTATATAAGAAAGATGCGCTGTTCCGAGTCTTTCCGAAAAAGCCGAGCGGGTGGGGGCGTGTCGTGTGAGCGGAGCTAAATAATGACGTGTGCTCGCTGCTGCTATGTTGAGTCGAGTGCGTCGTAAAGCTGTGTCAACAGCGGGAAAAAAAACTTTATTCAAAATAAAAATATGGCTTTTAATCAGATGCAGCCATACATCTATGATCCGGAATCAGACCCAGAGGCTGCAGTTGAACAGGAGCAGCAGCAAAAACGACTAGAGCAGGACGTCTGTATGTGGTACAAGTTATACACTAACTATATAATATGCTTAGCGGCTTGTGTTATTTACATATTTATACTTGAATTATATCGTCGTATTTTTGTCTTTGAAGGTGTACATGTGGGAAGTGCAGTTCTGCATGTGTGTTTGTGTGTTTACGCGTGGTTTGTGTAGACAGTAAGCGGACTAAAAAAAACACAGACATTTGAAGCAGTCTCACTCACCCTTCTAACGTTGGGACTGCTCCATCCTTCAGCATTAGGCGATTGGGAAAATCCGGCGTCAAGCTGGGCCTTGTTTATGAAACAGTCGGCACCGAAATGCAGCGAACAGATATAAACATTCGCGCAACTCAGTTGCTGATCCGGAAAAGCAAATTACATCCACTGTTGCCTTAACGCGGGGTTTTTGGCGAATCTGTGCAGGACTGTCTTGGTCTGGCAACCAAAAACGCACTTTTTTGGTGACATTGTTATGTGCACATCACCTGTCCAGCATCCTACAAGCCAGCGCTTTGATGGGCGTAGCCTGTTACTTTCGCTCTCTCCCTCTCTCTCTCTCACGCGCTTCCGGTAGAATTGTCCGTAAGGCTCATACAAGGAAATTCCGCCCCCATTAACGTCAAAGGGGACGCATGATCTCAAAAAACTTGCCGAAACTTATGACTAACCGGAAGTAGTATTTTTGACAAAGAAATACTCCCATCAAACGTCCACCTTAACTTTTGAAACTTTGTCTATGTTAAGTATGGGATTCCAAGTCTTTAACAGTGTAAAAAGATCAGTATGCATGAAACAGCATTTCACCCCCCCTTTAAGTTATGAAAACGTTATGATGTTCTCTGAACGTTCAAAACGTCCATGAGAGTGTTACTTTTGAACTTCTTACTGTAACAATAGGCATATCAGCCTAACGAGTTTAAAAATGTTTACATGGAACAAAAACATTAAACGAACGGTTGTAGGCTATAGGCTCCTGTTTTCTGTTAAGTTTTGAGAACATTATTAAAGATTTCATCTTAATAACTTGAGAGAACATTTATTAACCTTGCAAGAACATTAATCAGAAAAGTTCTCAGAACGTCCCTTCTCTGGGTTATGATTAATATGACAATAATAGTAACATAAAAAGCATCGCATCATAGCTAGTTTTTCTTTCTTAGTGGAGTGCAACAAAACGTGTAAATAATGAAATACTATCAAACTTTACAAAAACATCAAACCTTTGTTTAGGTTCATTTTGTAATGCTTTATCCCTCTAATAATGTATAGCCTAATGCATGGATCTGCATCGTTGAATTTTCCCAATATACAAGTAGTTACTTAATCAGATTACTTTTTTTCCAAGTAGCCTAACTAGTATAGCCTAAAGTACCACATTACTTTTAAATTTACAGCAGAACATCTGAGCTACTTTTTCAAATAAGTAAAGCAAGTTACATTGATTTCCCATTTATTGACTGGCATCTCGCCTGTTCCCGATAATTTACTCACCCCATGTCATCCAAGATGTTCATGTCTTTATTCAGTCAAAAAGAAATTAAGTTTTTTGAGGAAGACCTTCTATTTTTTTTCCACATAATGGTTTTCCAGTGGGTTGAAGGTCCAAAATCAATGCAGTTTCAAAAGGGCTTCTGGCTCTGCGCGATGAAAGGGCTTTTACATGCGCCAAAAATTGAATACATTTTTGGGCCCAACTTTAAATGAGGTGGCCTTAACTACAATGTACTTACGTCAAAAAATAAGACTTTGCCTCTTTACTAGTGTGTTTTGGGTCATTATCTTGTTGAAACAACCATTTCAAGGGCATGTCCTCTTCAGCATAGGGCAACATGACCTCTTCAAGTATTTTAACATATGCAAACTGATCCATGATCCCTGGTATGCGATAAATAGGCCCAACACCATAGTAGGAGAAACATGCCAATATCATGATGCTTGCACCTCCATGCTTGACTGTCTTCACTGTGTACTGTGGCTTGAATTCAGAGTTTGGGGGTCGTCTCACAAACTGCCTGTGGCTCTTGGACCCAAAAAGAACAATTTTACTCTCATCAGAGGCTCTTTTTAACAGAGGGACTTTGCGGGGGATTCTTAAAAATAGATTAGCTTCACACAGACGTCTTCTAACTGTCACAGTACTTACAGGTAACTCCAGACTGTCTTTGATCATCCTGGAGGTGATCATTGGCTGAGCCTTTGCCATTCTGGTTATTCTTCTATCCATTTTGATGGTTGTCTTCCGTTTTCTTCCACGTCTCTCTGGTTTTGCTCTCCATTTAAAGGCATTGGAGATCATTTTAGCTGAACAGCCTATCATTTTTTGCACCTCTTTATAGGTTTTCCCCTCTCTAATCAACTTTTTAATCAAAGAACGCTGTTCTTCTGAACAATGTCTTGAACGACCCATTTTCCTCAGCTTTCAAATGCATGTTCAACAAGTGTTGGCTTCATCCTTAAATAGGGGCCACCTGATTCACACCTGTTTCTTCACAAAATTGATGACCTCAGTGATTGAATGCCACACTGCTATTTTTTTGAACACACCCCTTTCAACTAATTCAACTAATTGCCCAATTGCACAGCCTTAAGAGCGTGCATATCATGAATGCTGGGTCTCATTTGTTTTCTGAGAATCTACTGAACCTACTGGTAACTTGTTTGCCACGTAGCAATAAAAAAATATACGAAAAACCTTGATTATTCTGGTTAGTCACATTGTACTGCTATTATTTTGAACAATACTGTGTGTGTGTGTGTGTGTGTGTGTGTGTTTGTGTGTGTGCGTGCGCGCGCAAGATCAAAATATCAAAATCAGATCAAGAACAAAATATTATGATTCATTGGGCTGCCGGGCTTTGCGAGCCCTGGCCCATACGTGTGTGAGTCCAGTTAACTAAAGGTATTTGTCATGAGTTAGGTTTGGCTTCTCTCTCTCTCTCTCTCTCAGCTGTGTGCTATCACAATCAGCGTGCTCTCTGATTGAGAGCGCACCTGTTCCTCTTTACATGCTTCTCTCTGGCTATTTAGTGACTCGTGTTTGTGGCTTCTTTGCCAGATTATTATTGAATGCATCTCGATCTAGTGGGATTGTTCTCGATCTAGTGCACTTTGGGATTGTTTTTAACTATGAAAAGGGCTTTACAAATAAAATGTATTATTATTATTATTATTATTAGTGCTGATCTCTCGTTTGCCCTGTCTAGTCTGGTCGGTTTGTCCAGTGTTTGTTCGTGTTGGTCTCACCTGTGTTTCTGTCCAGTCTCCTGCTGTACGTGAGTACTCTCTGGATGCTCTCTGTGGTGCTGAATGCTGTGTCTGGGGTGGTTTCGCTCGCCACTGCCTTCCCGCTACGAGTTCAAGACTTCGGCCCGTTTCTAAGGACCGTATTCCTTTGTTTGATCCCTGTGTTATGCTCCAGATCTGCATCACCCGTTGCTGTGATCGGCTATCTGTGATACCCCCATCTCCCCACTTCACAAGAACCGCACTATGTTTGATGCTGTCGTGCGCTGGCGAGGCTCATCATTTCCCTGTGCTGCCCTTATTGACTCCGGCGCTGAGGGGAACTTCATGGGTGAGAGCTGGGCTATGGAACATGGTATTTCCTTACGGGAACTGTCTGATCCCCCCACCGCCATTGCCTTAGATGGTCGTGTGCTGTCTAACATTCATCAAGAGACTGTAGGAGTGAGTCTCACCATTTCTGGTAATCACCAAGAGACCATTTCCTTTTTTATTTTTAATTCTCCACTTGCCCCTGTCGTTCTGGGTCACCCTTGGTTACAACAGCATAATCCCCAGATTAATTGGGTGAAGGGGTCTATTTTATCTTGGAGTTTACAGTGTCATGTCAAGTGTCTTGTGTCTGCTGTCCCTGCGGTCTCCTCTATCTCTGTCTTTCAGGAGGAGTCTATTGATCACTCTAGGGTTCCTGAGGAGTACCACGATCTGCGAGCAGTGTTCAGTCGTTCACGGGCCACCTCTCTCCCTCCCCATCGACCATACGATTGTAGCATCAATCTTCGCCCGGGTACCACCCCACCTCGCGGGAGGTTGTATTCCCTATCTGCTCCTGAGCGTGAAGCGCTAGAGAAGTTTTTGTCTGAGTCCCTGTCCACTGGTACTATTGTCCAGTCCTCCTCTCCTGCCGGGGCGGGGTTCTTTTTCGCGAAGAAGAGGGACGGCTCGCTGCGTCCCTGCATTGATTATCGAGGGCTGAACGACATCACCATTAAGAACCGGTATCCTTTACCGCTAATCTTCACGAAACTGGACCTCCGCAATGCATATCATTTAGTGCGCATAAAGGAGGGAGATGAGTGGAAGACGGCGTTCAATACCCCTCTAGGCCACTTTGAATATCGCGTCCTTCCTTTTGGGCTGGTAAACGCTCCCGCAGTTTTTCAGGCGCTAGTAAATGACGTGTTGAGAGATGTACTAAATGTCTTTGTCTTTGTGTACTTAGACGATATCCTCATTTTCTCGTCCTCGCTCCAGGAGCATATCCAACACGTTCGATGCGTGTTACAGCGTCTTTTAGAGAATCGCCTGTTTGTCAAGGCTGAGAAATGCAAATTTCATTCTGAGTCTGTAACGTTTCTCGGTTCCGTCGTTTCAGCAGAGGGGGTTAGTATGGATTCCGCTAAGTCACAGGCTGTCATCGATTGGCCCGTTCCTGATTCCCGTACAGCTCTTCAGCGTTTCCTGGGATTTGCAAATTTTTATCGATGGTTTATCCGTAACTTCAGTCAGATTGCAGCTCCCCTAACCACCCTCACCTCTGTCAAATCGTGTTTTCTCTGGTCTGACTCTGCTCAGCACTCCTTCGAACATCTGAAGAGCTTATTCTCCTCTGCACCTATCTTAATTACACCTGATCCTCAGAGACAGTTCATTGTGGAGGTTGACGCTTCGGATGTGGGAGTGGGAGCGGTTTTGTCACAACGGTCGTCTATTGATAACCGGATCCATCCGTGCGCTTTCTACTCTCACAGGCTTTCACCCGCGGAACGTAATTATGATGTGGGAGACCATGAACTCTTGGCCATTCGGCTAGCTCTCGGTGAGTGGGGCGTCATTGGCTGGAGGGGGCGGCCGTTCCGTTTATCGTCTGGAGCGACCACAGAAACCTTGAGTATATTCGTTCTGTGAAGAGGTTAAATTCACGCCAAGCCCGGTGGTCGCTTTTTTTTGGACGGTTTGACTTCACCATTTCTTTTAGACCAGGCTCTAAGAACCTTAAGCCTGATGCGCTTTCTCGTCAGTTCGGCTCCTCGGGGGAGGGTTCCACCACAGAGTCCATTTTGCCCAAGGGCTGTGTGGTTGGGGCGCTCACCTGGGGGGGTCGAGCGGGCAGTTAAGAGAGCGCTCACCCGCGTTGCGATTCCTCGTGGTTGTCCGGAGGGTAGATTGTTTGTTCTGAGGTCTGTTCGATCTGCTGTTCTCCGCTGGGGTCATGTCTCCAGGTTTGCCGCTCACCCTGGGGTGAGGGGTACCTTGGCCACTGTTTCCCAGCGGTTTTGGTGGCCATCTATGACTTGCGAGGTTCGTCAATTCGTGGCTGCCTGTCCTGTCTGCGCCCAGGCTAAGTCCGGTAATTCTCCTCCTGCGGGTTTGCTCCAACCTCTCGCTATTCCTTCTCGTCCGTGGTCCCATATTGCCCTGGATTTCGTTTCGGGACTTCCCCCGTCCTGTGGTAATACGGCGATCCTTACGGTTGTTGATCGTTTTTCGAAAGGCGGCTCACTTTATTCCCCTCCCAAAGCTACCTTCTGCAAAGGAGACTGCGCAGCTGGTTGTTGACAATGTCTTTAGGATTCACGGGCTTCCCTCCAATGTCGTTTCTGATAGGGGGCCTCAATTTGTCTCGCATTTTTGGAGGGAGTTCTGCCGACAGGTCGGCGCTACAGTCGGCCTGTCGTCAGAATTTCATCCACAGACAATTGGCCAGGCTGAATGGGCTAACCAGGATCTCGGACGATTACTTCGCTGCCTGGGCAGCCGCAATCCGTCGTCTTGGAGTGAGCAGTGAGAGTGAGTCTCCGTTTTTCTGTTGTCTGGGGTATCAGCCGCCTCTGTTCTCTTCTCAGGAACCTGACGCAGCTGTCCCTTCGGTCCAGTCTTTTATCCAGCGCTGTCGCAGTACCTGGAAGAGGGTGCGTGAAGCACTTTGTTGTAGCAGAGAATGCACCCGCCGCGCTGCCGACCGTCGCCGCTCGCGAGCTACTAGGTACGTTTGCGGTCAAAAGGTGTGGCTTTCCACTCGTAACTTGCCTCTTCCCTCGGCTTCTCGGAAATTGGCACCTCGTTTTATCGGTCCCTTTCCTATTGTTAAGATCCTCAGTCCGGTGGTGGTGCGCCTTCGTTTATCTCACTCGTTGCAACGTGTCCATCCCGTTTTTCACGTTTCATGCATTAAACCCGTCATTCGTGCACTTCAGAATCTCGCCAGAAGTAGAAGGTTATCTGTGTACTTTTCGCTTACAGTTTTATGAATACTATGAATTCTGACATACTCCGTTCGCATACTGTACTGTATAGTATGCATATTCGGACGCAGGCTTAGTTTGTGTTTTCCTCATTTTCATTTAGTCAAAAAGACATAAAATAGCATAAATGCATTTTAAATATACACATGTAGTGAATGATGATGTTTTACTTTAAATGTTCTAACGTATAAATCACTGTCAATAAACAGCATGTTTCTACAGGTTGTGACTATGCCCACAGAGGCACATTGAAAGTTTATTTATTTATTTAATGAGAAGGATTCACTTGAGTAAAAAAAAAAAGTAATCTTAAAAGTAAGTCTATTTGTTTGCCATATTTTGAAACAAATCGTAAATGCGAGTTAGGGTTGTTCAAACTTTGTTGCTTATACACACTGATATACTTATAAACATTGTTTTCCGCCACAGAATAAATTAATAAAAAAAAGGTAATTGTGACTTTTTACCTCACAATTAAGACTTATCTGAATTACATAATTAGATTCCAAAATGAAGTCCCTATAATTAGATTACATTTTAAAATACTCATAATCAGACTACAGTTACATTTTATGGATTACATGATTAAGTTATTCTCACAATGGCATTAAATGATTAATAATTATTTGATTCTACCTACTACTTTTATCTTTTAAAAATCATGCTGCTTGTATACGTTTAGATGGTCTTCCAGGTTTGTGGAATTGCACACAGAGACCATCTACTGGTCATGTGACTATTACTGAAACTGAGAACCCGCAGCAGTTGATCACTGGAATTACAGAAATTGTTTCACTTTTAAGAAGTGTTTTCTCAGCACTATCTAATTCGTTCCTGGTGAACACATAGGCCGACATTTTTATATGAATATCACTCAGTGAGTCATTTAAACACATATTACTGTGTTTGGAGGCTTTTCTTTTTTAAACACATTAAAATGTATGTGGCTCTTAAGGACATTTTTTGCTTGAAGCTAATAAAGATAATGAGGAACCCCACAATCCCATAGCACCCTCCACACCAGAGCATCTCCATGCCCCTATAGTCATGTCTTGAGTTATTCATGCCATGCCAAGGCCTGTTCACGTTATGCCTGCCAGGTCAGTAGCTGTTTGCTTCATGCCTGCCAAGCAAGAGCAAGGTCCCGTCATGGCTGCCACTGCAGTCTCTTCCCAAGATGGCCGTCTCTCATCAACTGTCCAGAGGGGACATCCATCCCCATCCAGAGGGGATTGTGTCTCCTGTCAACAGTCCAGAGAGTACATCCGTCCCCGTCCAGAGGGGACTGTCTCCCCCATCCACAGTCCAGAGGGGACTGTTACGGAGATGACAGGGAAAAGACAGAAGATTTAATAGCGAGTTGAACAATAGAAATGTATTATACTCAGATTCACAGTGGAACAGAATGTTCGGTGAATAAAGTTAAGGGACAAAGAAGCAGGCTTGAAGCAGGCGATGGCAGCAGCGGTGAGGAAGCCACGGCAGGCAGCGATGCAATGGGCAGAGCAAACTGGCGGGTTCCAGGACTCCGGAAAGACGGGCCAAACCCAGGAACAGACAGGAACCACTGGACAAACGGCAACAATCTGACAATAAAGCTGGGTGAGACACATGTATAAATAGCCCAGGCGATGAGTGCAGCAGGTGGAAGTGACCAGAGTGATCGGTAATCAGAAGCCACGCCTCCAACACAACCACACGCACAGAGCAAGGGAGACAGGGCATTCTAGAGGGGACATCTGTCTCCTGTCCAGAGGGGATATCTGATTCCTGTCCACAGTCCAGAGGGGACATTCATCTCTTGTCTACAGTTCCAAAGGGGACATGTCTCCGGTCTACAGTCCAGAGGGGACCCTGAACAGTGTCCAGTGATGGCTCCAGCCCCATACCAGAGTCCAATGACACTCTGGCCCCCAACCTGCATCCAGTGATGGCCCCGATCAGTATCGAGAGGGCCCTAGCCCCCGACAAGCTTCGAGAGACGGCTCCAGCGCCTGATCAGCATTCCAGTTCCACTCTTGGCCATGACCTCATAGTTCCACCCAAGTAAAAAAAAATCTTGGGTTGGTTGTAGTAGGTACCTTACTAGGCTTGGGATGGCTTCCTAAACTTTGGTCCCCTGAACTGCCGGCGCTTCCCTGGCTTCATGATCTTCCACCAGGGGGGTGTCTTAGCCTGTCAGGTCTGTCCATGCTCCACGGCCCAGGTCCGCCCAGGCCGACCTCAGCTCCATGGCCCAGTACCACCATCCATTCCCAAAGACCACCTCCCCTTACCCTCCAAGAATGCATGTCTAGTTCTGGTTTTGTTAGCTGTTGGACCTGCCAATAAAAGGAGATCTGTAATGTCTAATGATTTGTTTTTGTTTTTATGTCACGTTCATGTTTCCAGGTTTGCCATGTGTTCCCTTTTGTCATGTGACTTCCTTGCCCTCATGTGTTATGTTGCCATTGGTTCATTGTGCTGATTGTTTACAGGAGTGTCTTGTTCAGTCATCAGTTCCTTGTGTATTTAAGTCCTCACATTTTCCTTGTTACTTGTCTAGTATTGTTTGTTGTACCCTCCTGTTGGTGAGTTTGTCATGGCATGCCCATAGACTGTAAAAAAATATGGACGTAGGGTCCGTGACGTCACCCATAGGATTCCGATAAGCCGTTCTGAAGCTTAAAGTAGAGACGAGCTGGCGGTTGACATCTTGCGAGCGAGTCATCGCGTGTCACTCCCGGATAACAGAAAATGGGCAAAAAGGCGGGATGTGCGCGGAGCTGAGATTTATCGGCCGTCTATAGTCATTGCGTAATGACTATAGACGGCGGATAAATGGCTATCCACCTGTAACCACACCCTTAATTATGCAGAACTTTAAGGCATTATATAACGTACACTAATGAGTTGCACCCCCCCTCACAGTTGTCATGAAGATCAAAATTACCCTTATAGGCCAAAACCACAATTTGTACCAGGCTGTAAACATGTTTTTTTTCTGCTGTAAAGTTGAGAATTTTAACATGGGGCTCAAAGAGATTCTGCTCCCTTCTGGAGCCTTGGGGAATTGCAGTTTACATTACTTCCGTATTGTCTTCAAGAGAGATCGCGGGAGGTTGCCGCTTAGTCATGCCAAGCTATGTTTTGTCAAGTTCCTGTTTATTTTGTATCTGTTCATGTTTGGGGTTAAACTGCACTTGGGTTTTCACCAAGCTCGCTTTCAGTGGATTGTTGTTACATACCAACACGAAGCTCATTCTGGGAAACCCTGATTTAACCTAATATCCAATGCACTTCATGTTGTTGATGACAAGGAATGGAATCTATGTTTTATATCAATATGATAGGATTATCTAATTCAAATAAATGTGAAACGAGTTATGTCAAAAGTAGTCTGATTGTATTACCTTAAATGTCTAAAACAGGGGTCCCCAAACTTTTTTCTGTAAAGGCCACGTTATTGTTCCTTTCTTTAATGGGGGGTCCGGGTCGGTCACAGAAAAAATACATGGGCCAGAGTGATTATTATTGTGGAGTTTTTATTATGATTTTAAATGTATTTATTAATGCTTAGTTTATTATTTTGTTACTTTACAAGAGATATACAGCCTTTTAAAAAAGCATAATTATCATAATAAAAATGTTTAATATCCATTACTATTGCAATCAAAACATTTAATTACTTATGTATAGCCTATTGTTAATCAGTGTGAACTGTGGTCTTGCTTCTGGTTGGTGAGAAGTTCGATGTCAGGTTTCATTCCTGTCACAGCCAGTCTTAAAGTCTGATGCAAATGTTCATCAGTGAGTCTTGATCTCATCAGAGTTTTCATCAGTTTCATACGAGAAAAGGTTTGCTCACAGTGCTGCCAAAAAGCGTGCACATTTTCATTGCATGCCTTTTGATGTTTGGGTATGTCTCGTTAGGGAGGGCACCATAAAATTCAACGAGACTGTTGGGTTTAAATGCGTCTTTCAGAACATCACAGTTCTGTAACTCAGCCAACTCAAACTGATAAGAAGGTAGGGCTTCGTCGGCAGCAAAGGGGTTCTGGAAAAGGTGGATTTCTTTAGCATGGACATGTAGCTCAAAGAATTGCATAGCAAACTCCGTCTTCAGCATTTCCAGCGCTTCCGTGGACTTTTCAGTTGGGAATGGGACCACTGGTTTCTCAGCTGAGAGACTTTGGGTAACAGGGAGATGGGTGAAGTCTTGCTTTTGCACTTGTCCCACAAGCAGTGCTAGTTTCACCTCAAATGCTTTTAGGTGGGAAAACATGTCACACATCCCCTTGCAACAAGTTAAGGCTGTTTAACATTTCCGTCACATCAGTTAAAAAGGCAAGGTCCCATTTCCATTCTGTGTCGATCAGTTCTGGGACAGTTTTGCCCTTTGTCAGAAGAAAGGCGTTGATTTTGGGTAGCAGCTCGTAAAAACGTCTCAAAACTCTGCCCCGGCTTAACCACCGAACTTCAGTGTGGTAAAGCACATCTCCGTGAGCAGACTCTAGCTCGGAGAGAAAGGCTTGAAACTGTCTGTGCTTAAGTCCATTTGCTCTGATGAAGTTTATACATGACACCACCACCATCATGACTGATTCCCATTTCAGAACTTTGCAGCACAGTGCTTGCTGGTGAATCAGGCAGTGGACTTGTAACGGGGAAGTGAAACCTCTTTCCTTCATTTCTCTGTTCATCCGTCCTATTAGCCCCCTCGACGGGCCAGCCATTCTAGGAGCCCCGTCAGTTGTGATGCTGGCTAGTTTAGACCAGTCTAGATCCAGCTCTCCCATCATTTGGCACACTTTACCAAAAATGTCCTCTCCTGTCGTTGTACCTTTGAGACTTTGTAGGGCTGCCAGCTGAAGGACACTTCAAAGTTTGCGCTAACTCCGCGAAGAAAAATGAGCAGCTGTGCGGTGTCCTGTACGTCATTGCTCTCATCAAGTGCTGATGCAAAAAAATTCTAATTATTTCACTTTCTCCTTAAACTGGGCATATACATAATCCCCAATTTCTTCAATTCGTCTGGTGATGGTATTTGCAGACAGACTCACCGCATTTAAGACGTCTTTCCTATCGGGGCACACCTCCTCCGCAACAGCATTCATACATTTCTTGACGAACTCACCGTCACTGAATGGCCCTACCATTCGTTGCAATTAGTTTAGCTACCTGAAAGCTTGCTCGAACAGATGACAGGGTTTGGCGTATAAATGAGTTCTGCAGAGCTAATAGTCCACTTTTTAGCTTCGACACTTTGTCAGCTCTCGTTTGGCCCTGCAAGCACACATACTTGTCTCTGTGGCGGGTTTCATAGTGTCGGCGCAGATTGTATTCTTTGAACACAGAAACGGTTTCTTGACAGATGAGACAAACAGCTGTTTCTTTGCATTGAACAAAAAAATAATCACTCATCCACTTTTGGTTAAATACCCATTTTGAATCAACTTGTCTCTTTCCCAACCGTTTAGCCATTTTGTTGTCTTTGGATTTTCTTGCTGGCTCGGCGCGCAGTTGCTCGATCATGATGAAACGTTATTGAATGTGCGATTCTATTGGTGGGTGAATCTAACAAATAATTAAGCCACGCTATGTTAATATTTTAGTTAATAACTAAGGGAAATTTTTGTTTGAAACCCAACCTTTATAATCAAATACAGATATTACATTTTTTTGATTAAATTTTCAAAATATGTCTCTGGCATTGTTCAGAGGGCCCAAATGTGGGGGCGGGCAGTAGTTTGGGGACCCCTGGTCTAAAATAACAGCTTACGTTACAAACTAAAATTTGTCATGTAATTTAGAATCAGTAACTGAATACAATTAAGTAATCAAACCAACACTGGATATAAACTTGTCGTGTGAAAAAAAAAAAAAAAACTTTTTTCATGGTGAGAAAGGAGCATGCTTCTCCAAGCTAAATCGGTCACATACAAATGTCACATACGCAAATGACCCACTGGAGACATATGGATGATCGTTTAGTGAATCAAAGGTCAAATGAGGGAGAAGTAATATACCAGCTGAGCCACTCCAGAATAAACATATTTTGCATTTTTAGATGTGGCAATTATGTATAATTTTTTTTAATAGTCACAATTATGATTAGATTTGAATTGACTGGATTGTGTGTTAATGTTTCATTATAAGGAACAGCCAATGCTGAAACCTGAATCTGCCACATCCTTTGTGGAGCCCCTTACTGGCATCATGCTGGATACTATTTTCACTTCTAACCTCCTAAGAATTCTCCCATAGCGAGGTGCATAAAAATGGTCATTATATTATATTAGTCTTCTGCACGTTTTAAAATTAGTTTATATCAAATTCTGTGCTGGACCAAAGCAAATTATTTTTAAATGCCATAATAGTTTTGGTTTACTTAGGACTGTATAAATGAGTTATTGTAAATCAAACTTATTTCCTTCTCTAAGGTTATTGCTCTTTAAACAGTACAAAGTTCAAATAATCCTCTCTTATTTCTTCTCTAATCATTGTTTGATCAAACATTCATTCACTGACATTCACAAGATTCTGTGGTTTACTATTAGGGAACTTGGCATCATTTTTTTCCTTTTTACTCTGAACCACAACATTAAGGCCCAAACTCGGAAACCAGGTAAGTATTGTTATTTTTTTAAATATAGATAATAATAAAACACAGTGGTTAAGAAATTAATGTTTTGTGAGTGATATCATGGTTTATGTCCGATTTGTGTGAAGTTCTAGTTCCAAACTTGATAAGATAAGAACTGGGCAAAGAGAAACAATTTTACAGGCAAACTGGCAGCTGTTATTGCAAGAATGATTATGTAAAAATACAGTAAAATGTACACAACTTTACAGAAAAAGCTGTACATTTTAAAACTTTTACAAAAGAAACAAACTGGTAAATCCAACAGTTCTTTTCTGCTGACTAAGCATAACCACACTACTAAAATCTGTTTTGATCCTTTAACATATACTGACAAGCACCATAATAACACAGCTGGTAAAGAAAAAGCCACATGACGAATCAACGTTAATATATAGAGAAGGGGCAAGCAGTGTCACGAATACAAAACACCATTGTAACACTCATGATGACACTAAAATAAAAAAAACATTTTCTTTTTTTATTATTAAGATGTAACATAAAACCCTAAAAAAAAAACGATTTAATTGAAATACCATTGAATGTGAAGTGTCACAGGAAATGTTGATTTCCATTTTTCACTGTAGATTATTAAATTAAATATCCTGACAGAACTATTACAATTTTTTTTTTTTTTTACCATATAGTAAGGGAACATACCATTAAAAGGTAGGGTAGGCAATTTTGAGAGGCTAGCAATACATTTTATGGTTTAATGCCTTCCACAGATGATATACACCAGCATGATAATTGCACAGGTGTGCCTTGGCCACAATAAAAGGCCACTCTAAAATCATAATCACATTATGAATAAATGTTTCTCCAAAACACATTGGCCCCCTTTTTTGAAAAACTTTTTGCAACTTCCTTTTTAAGAAAGATAACAGCTCCAAGTCTTCTCCTATAACGCCTGATGAGTTCGGAGAACACCTGACAAGGGATCAGAGACTATTCCTCCATACAGAATCTCTCCCATATACACGTTGGTGCTTCTTGTCTTCAGTTAAACCCACCCAGATGCTTGGTTTTATGCTCAACAGGGCCGTACCCACCATTGAGGTCCCCGAGGTCCGGACCTCGGTAATTCTCCGAGGTGTAATAGAAGTTGCAAAATAATAGCCTATTAAGGCGGCGTGTACAAACAGGTGTTCTCGCCTCGCCCGGCGTATGTTTTCAATTGTTTTCAATGGATGCGCCACACTTTTCTTTAGCGCCAACAGCTGGCAGGTTTTGTCCATTTTTATGCGTTGAGCGTCCACAGTTCAACTTTGGGTGAACATCAATGTCCAATCACAGTGTAGGAGAGGCAGGACAAATGCCACAACCACCAACCGGCGCTTCGAACAACGACTGATGTTTGACATCACAACACCGCGAGAGCGCTTAATAATCAGGGATGCAAACTAACGTTTTCTTTACCTGGTTTTCTTGGAAGCCTTCAGTAAATTTACATTTACAACTTTGCTTTTACCGATACAGATGAAAATGAAAAGACTGCTTCAAACAAAGCTCAGCTTTGAAAAGAGAAAAGATACAGGGAAAGAGAAGGAGATTGGGGAAAAAAGAAAGAGAGAAGATGATGGCGATAAGACAGAAAGAGCAGGTAGCCCACTGTGCTCAGAATAGAAAAAGCATTAGCCTACAATATATTCCTAATTGCTACACATAATGTGATTCTTGTCTGTGAAATCCAGGCTAAAGTCTCATAATCTAATATTGAGATTAGGAGCATCAAATTTTGATTTCACTCATTGGTTATATTTTAACATTAATTTCTATCTTTGACATGATCTTACTCATTCAACATTAAATATATCAAGGTTATATGTTCAAATAATGTTCTTTACCTAATGTAAATCACAAAAATTAACTTTAGCTAGGTTTTCAAAGACGGAGTCACACATGTCGTCTTCGGCTCAATTTAACAACAAAACAGATTTTCTATTTTTCTAATTTGGAGTCTAATTTTTTTGCAACTTTCAACCAGATTCTCATTTATAAAAATCTGTTGTCTTCTTAAAATAATTTATACTGCACACTGACATGGTTTTAAAGCTACAGTTAGCTGATTCTTTGATTTTCTTATGTCTTAAAATGCATATGTAAAGGAGGGAAACTTTTTTTTTTCAAACCCTCCAAAATTCATATTTGGACCTCGGTATTTAGAAAATCCTGGGTACGGCCCTGATGCTCAGTGACCCATTTATGGTTTGATGTTAATGTTTTTTTTTGGATCAATGTCCTGTTGGAAGATCCAAATGGCCCATTGTAAGATTTCTAGCACAGACTGTCAGGTTTATATTTTGTATCTGTTGGTATTTGATAGAATCCATGATGCCATGAATCTGAATAAGATGTCCAGGACCTCTGACAGAACATTAGGTGTGAAGAGATTGCTATCATGATGTGAAAAGACTTTTTCCACCAGCATAACAAAAAAATGCTTCTGGAACAAATAGCCGATCCTGCCTTTAAAGGTGCCCTAGAATGAAACATTTAATTAACCTTGCCATTGTGAAATAATAAGAGTTCAGTACATGGACATCACATACTGTGAGTTTTAAACACCATTGCCTCCTACTTCAAATGTAAATCTCATGCGTGAAAAGCACCACGGAAAAATAAGTAATTATCAACATAAGGCCAACTGTGACGCGAGCGTTGGGGATCATTTATATGCACGGCCCCAACATTTGCATCTGTCCAAACATGTGCATTGTCAGGCGGAAATGGAGCGAATCATCAGGACTGCAGATAAACAAACGACACTTGAGGATAGCAAAAACTGCAGATCATGACACACACGTCATGTTTAGGCTTTGCAGGGGACGTGAGGACTTTTCATAAGTCAACCGTCATGGTTGAGGTTTATTATAATCGGATGCCACAACAATTTAATTCAAAATCGTTCGTTTGTTCGGCAAGCTTCGCTCAGTGTCTTAAACTGAAGAAAGGGGCAACTGTATTCCTGTAAGTAGCGATTTATCCACTTATTGACTGTTAAACAATTTTTGATTAAACTGAAAGTTTCTTAGAGAGACCGCATTGTCTAGATAACACAAGATGCTAGTACAGTAAAAACAAGAAACTCCAAAGACCCATACAAAACTAAATAGTGTCTAATGACAATGGGTAATATTTTGTATTACAAAATAGAAGTTAGAACCGTAGATAATTTGCTTACAGATCGTTCACTCGATCATTCCAGCAAATGTCACCTTTTCCACCATATAAGTTAAAACGACAGTCGTTTGACAAGGCTATTCATTTTGTAAAAATATAAGTTATATATTTATATTTTTGAGAACTGAAGTCAAAATCAAAACAAAAGCCTATGATGCTTTTGCATGGTTGTACTGCGTAGCCTACATTGTGACTAACATTATATAAATGTAGTGAAGATCAGTTAGGGTGGCATTCCAGAGACCAGTTTATGGAAAGGCCCCTCCCTAACTACCGGTGTGGAAGAAGATGTGCCACACTATGATTGGACCCTTGGTGAATGAACATAAACAAATGTTCAGCAACATCAGATAAGATGCCAAGACAACTGCCAGACACCTCTTACATGGCAGGAAGGGGGGACCTTCTGCACCCACCACCACCAAGGAGAGGACTTCTCATTGGTCTACAAGTGGATTTTAACCACCAAACTCATTTCTAAGATTTAGGCAAGTGCTGCCATAAAAATTCCTTCAGGACCTCCTGGAGGCAGCAGCAAAAGAGAGGCCACAGAGGTCTATCTAAATCCATTCATACACATGTTTGGAGGTCTTAAATGTATATGAACTGCAACTCATCCACCTCATCTTCACACAAAGTACAGTTTATGTTAATGGTTATTGACTGTATATTAACAGTCCATGGCACAGGTCCATTAACAGATAAACGAATGCGTGGACGATGACTTAGCAGTTTCTTATCATGTTTGGTCTCTATCTGTTCCATACGATGCCTTTTATATTTTAAAAGAGGTTTGGTAATGAAATAATGCATGGGTAAAACATTTAAGACACTGTTTTAACATGCCACTTTATGCTATGCCAATGAGTTCCACACTAGGGTGGGCAACACCGTGCCTACTTCAGAACCCAGTGGCCAATCACACTCCAGGACTGGAAAGGCGCCGGATTTCAATCTCCTCCTCATCAGAAAGGGATAAATATGTCCCCCTGGTAGACACACCCTCGTTCTGCGTTTCTAACCCAATGGGGAAGGAGACACTAACAGACACACCACATTCTGCGTTTCTAACCCGACGGGGAAGGAGACAGTAACAGACACACCACGTCCTGAGCTTCTGACCTGATGAGAAAAGAGACTACAAGACAGTGGAGGTTAAGCTTTTGCGAGCAAAACCTTTATATTGCTTTCGGGTTTCGGCAAACTCTAGCTGGAAAAGGGCTCTCTCCTTGAGAGATCTTATCTGACCTTTACGACTCCTCCAGCAGCACATCCAGTCCACCAAGGACCTCTGCATCGGCAGACATTGCCGGTCCCACACGGCTCCTCAGTGACGCAGCCAGCCTGCAAAGGACCCGGTGAAGATTCGACTGACCCAGCTGCCTGGTCCACGTTTAAGGACCCTCTTGGCGCAACCAGAGTTCTGCATCCTTCAGCCCAGCGTGGCAACGGCTACTCGCAACTCTGCGCTCTTCCCACTGCACGCTACCCGCATAACCAGTGGAAGACGTATCTACTGCCAGGACTGATCACCCAACTGTGTGGAACGTAAATATAAACTTACCAAACCTCTTTCTAGAGACCTTGGCATTAGTTTATACATGCAGAATATGTCTGTTTGGATAACAGTTACTTGAGGTCAGGTTGTTAAAAATAATAGGTTTATTATTGGTTTAATGATAAATAAGCATTTATTTATCACCATTTGCCAGAACCATTAGGTGGTTCCCATAAGAAGCATTCCCATACAATTCTCTTCCATTGCTACATTCTGTTCAACAGCATTGCATTTATCCATTCTGTGTTCACATCATTTATTGGTTTTATTGTTTCATTCATTACTTTTTGGTTATTAGTTTACTATCCTTTAGAAGTATATATCCATTACTAGCATTATTAATCGTTGAAGTATTTACTCTTGCATATCTATTGTTAATAAATTTCATTCATTTTATTACACTGTGTCTTTATTGTGTTGATGATCAAAGACTCTACTGGTTGTCCAGACTCACAAATCCTTCAGATAAATCAGCTGACCAACTCCCTCTAATTGACATTAATTCTGAATTACTGAACAGCTCTTTTGTGAGTGTTCTTATATTGTTAAGATAGTATTCTTAGCTGGTGCCCCATATCAAAGAGGGAGGGGTCATCTGATACACTCATAACCACACCTTAAGTGACCCGTGATCTGAAAATCACTATGTCATCGGTGAACTGAGTAAAAATCACTACATAAACATGCAATATCGCTGACAAAAAAGACAAGTCTAAAATGTAGACTGAATGACACTAAGCAGAACATCTCACTGAAATCAACCGCAAGCACGAACGCTCTCTCTCTCGTAGGCTGAAAACACCAATAAACAAGTAGGCTGCATTTTAGCCATCTCCATTTGAGATGATCTGCTTAAAGTGTCATTCTGTCAGTCTGTGTTCTGTCAGGACTCACGAGCCGTTTCACTGAACAGCTGTGAGCTGCTGAAATAAGCCAATCAGAGCAGAGCTCAACATTAATATTCATGACTCTTCCAAATAAGGCAAAAACAGAGCATTACATCCTGGAGACAATTTATAGGGTTGTAAATGGACCTGTAAAACTGTATCTGGACAATTTTTGCCCTTAAATAAGCCAAATACCCTCTATGTAGATATCAGAGAACAATTTAACATATTGTTTCAACTCATTCTATGGCAACTTTAAATCTAACCAATTAACAGGTAGCTTTTTCAAATTTTTACATTTTAAAATACATTTATTTAGTGTGAATTGGAGATTTGGGCAAAGTGGCATGCTTTGAGAGAAAAACAAAAACAACATCTAAAAAATGTGGATGACTAACAGCAATATAAAAAGAAATGGTACAAATTACAACCCTTTTTGAAGTTGTTGAACGTATCAGACCAAAAAAAAATAATAATAATAATAAAGACAACACATTTCCAAAAATTAAAAACACATATAGAGATGTCATTTCTGTAAATGTGTGGACTGGGTCCAAACTAGTTACAAATAACCCATTCAAGATACAAAAGCAATTCCCTATGATTTTTTAAACTTTGGCATAATGCAGGAAACAGTGTAGATTTGACAAAATTTTAATTGAGCACAAATCACTCTTTTCATTAATTTTTCACCAAATCTAGACCCCTGCAGTCTGAAAAAAGACGAAGGAACTGGGACAGCTGAGGTTGTGGTTTATATGTACTACGTCATAATCGAGAAGCAGTGTGTGAGAAAATTTTCACCCAGAGCTGAAGAATTGTTCCCTAAAGAAGGTACATACATTTGTCTGCAATAATGCAAAAAATGTTTTTTTATGAAACAAAGTTTCATTGACTGGTTTATTCTTAAGTCAAACATCTTTGACTTATGAAAATACTGCCACCCTGTGGTCATTTTTTATTTTTTTGCAGAAAGACTAGTTTGCAAGCTTCCAAAAGAACCATGTGTGGGAAACAGAAACTAATTCTTATCACTTGACCGGTACAATGAAACGTGCTTCAATGCAGAAAGGTACACGTGGCAAGAAATGAAACTAATAGATATTTTACCCAAAGATATGCAAAAATGTATATTAAACTATATACATTTGTTTGATTAGAACTAGGCCGCAAGGACTATACTCTGTTGAATCAGAAGCATCAATCTGTAACTGTCATCAATATTATCTTTTCAACTCATTTATCTAATAATATGAATTCAATTAAATCATTATTCCATCAGGAATGTTCTTAGGTGTTGCACTTGGTCTTATTGGCGTCCTTATTTTCACTCTGGTGATTGTCTTTGCAGTCAAGAAGAAGTCTTTCCACAATGTGCCATATGAGCGATGCAAAACGAATCAGCCATTTTATATAAACCATTCAATAAAACACACCCATTAATCTTCAATCTTTAAAGTCTTGTGCTATACCTGTAATTCAACTTATTTCAAATTCTGCAAAACAAAGTTTCATTTGACTTAGCATTGCTAGTCTCTGTAATCAAGTTATTTGAAATAAATCATACTGTGAATCTAAAGTAACAGTTGTCCCCTCCTCAAAGTTTATTGCTCTTATCTTGAGAGAAAGTACAAAGGGCAAAGCATCCTCCCCTCACTGATTATTATTTGCAAACGTTCTTCACCAGCGTTCAAATGGCTCTGCGGTTCACTATGAGGAAAATTAGCATTATTTTGTTAATTTTTGCTCTGAACCTCAACTTTCAGGCCCAAGCTCAGACATCAGGTAAGAGTTTTTTCTGTTAGTTTTTTTTTTTTTAAACAGAAGGATAAAGCTATTACTTTGTGTTGTAAGTTATAATAAGGTCATTACTTAAAAAACTAATGTTGAAAATATAATTCTCAAGGTAAAAACTGAATACTAAAGCATGCATAACACAATCACAATATCAGGGTTGTGTTCCTTTCTGAATTAAATTGAGAAAACATTTTAAGTTCCCATTTAAGGAAGTAGAGTTCAAAATCAAGTTAAGTTGAAAGAAATTTATATGCAACTGTTTTGCAGAAATGTAACTGCAAATGTATTTTGTGTAAGTTAATGTAAATTTGTAGAGACAAACCTTGTATTATTTCTTTGAAATATATATTTTTATATACATCAAAGTCCCTTTCAAGAAGAGTCTGTTCACTCGGCAGCCATATTTGTAACACCTCCGGGCAGTTATTTCGGGAATACAAGACCAAGTCCAATCAATTTGAATGAGGAATCCTTGAATCTCAAAAACTGCTTGCCAAACTCACAATTAAATAGAATATTTCATATCAGCAACAAAATCTGACATGAACTGTGCCATCAATGTTGTTTCTTACTATCAAATAGTGTTAAAAAAAAGCTTATTTATGCTTATAACAATGGACAACTGAAGGAAAACGGAACTGAAGATGGCTTAACCAATCAGCGATGGGCTCTTTTACTTTACAAGGCAGGGCTATTATGCCATATTGTGTGTAAAATTTTACCTAAAAGTCTACTCAATATTTAAAACATCTTTATATTTAATCAGTTAACTTTATTTTACAGATCAGAACACTAAATTTGTTGTAATTCAGTAAATTCTGCTACCTGTGATTACTATTCAACTTCCTGTGGGGTGTGGCTAATTCAATTCAAATTCACACTCATGAACTGAAAAACTATGGAAACGCAGCGCATTGAATGGAAATGGCATTCTGTGTGAATCTGTCCTAAGACTGTATTATTTATTTATTTTTAATATAACTGAAGTTGCATTCATATTTCCAGGAAGAGTCGGTCGGTTATAAGACCTGTGTAAACTACACTGGCCATTGATTATATTAACGAGAATCATAAAACAGATGTTTGTGTTTGTTTTCATGTGCATATCTGTTTCAAAAGCCTGTTTTTTTTTTAACTGTACAACAGGTGCAAATAAAGCCATTATCTCAGGTTTTTGTAGTCCACAGTCAGTCACTGGCTGTCCAGTTTAAAATGTGAGCAATCGGTCTATCTGTAAAAAAAAAAAATTTACAACCGCCATAAAAACTAGGTGTTGACTGTGTCAAGAGTTACACATTACTCATTCAAGATACAAAGATCACTCCCATTTCTATGATCGTTTCAACCAATTTAGCAGAATGTGCAACACAATCTCATAGCAATTCGTAACTATTTACATTTTGGCAAACTGGCGGCTAAATCCTGTGAATTGTAGTATCTTATTCGTATGTTTTTGTTAAGTTTAAATCCTAGTTCAAACTAAATTTAATAACTATAAGGTAGTTATAAATATAAAAAAATAGCCCATAACAGAACTATAACAATAATGGCAGATTATGGTGGATAACGAAACCTGTGTGAGTTTCTTTCTTCTGTTGAACACAAAAGAAGAAATTTTGAAGAATGTGTTCAGACGGTTCTGAACATTCAGACATTACCAATCTTTAACAGAAAAAATTAAACAGAAGAAAGAAACTCATACATTTAGAACAAATTAAAGGGATCGTTCACCCAAAAATGAAAATTAGCCCATGATTTACTCACCCTCAAGTAAACCTAGGTGTATATGACATTCTTCTTTTAGACGAATACAATCAGAGTTATATTAAAAAAGTCCTGGTTAATCCAAGCTTTATAATAGCAATAATTGTTTTGAACATCGTCCATAAAAACTGCATCGGTCAGTCAAATAACTGCTCCACACAGCTCTGGGTGATTAATAAAGGCCTTCTGTAGCGAACCGATGCGCTTGTGTAAGAAAAATATCCATATTTAAAACTTTATAAAGTAAAGTTTTGGCTGATCGCCTTCCGTATTCAGTTTATGGAAAAGGTGTTGAAAGTGGCTCTGTAAATCAAACGCTTACACGACCAGTTACACTCTTCAGATGTCGCGTACGTATCTTGAACTCCGAGACGGCACTTTCAACACTTTTCCCATGGAAGGTGATCTGCCGGAACTTTAATTAAAAAAAAAGTTTTAAATATTGATATTTTTTACACAAAAGCAACGATTTGTTTCAGAAGGCCTTTATCAACCCCAGAGCCGCATGGAGCACTTTATTTGATGGACAGATGCATTTGTATGGACTTCAGAAAACAGAGCAACAATCCCTGCCACTATAAAGCTTGAAATAGTATTTTTAATGTAACTCAACTTTTATTCGTCTGAAAGAAGAATGTTAAGTACACCATAGGATGACTTGAGGGTGAGTAAATCATGGGCTAATTTTCATTTCTGGGTGAACGATCCCTTTAAATCTGGGGAAGGGGTGGAACTTCGTGCTTACTTTTATTCGTACAAATTTATATTTAATCGCCATCTCGTAACAGTGATATTTTCCTGTGAAATCAGGTTGGAATGTAGGGGTTAAAGGGGCACTGTGTACATTTTAGCGGCATCTAATGGTGAGGTTGTGAATTGCAACTGCTCACCCCTCCCTTTCGAAGCACATAGAGAAGCTACGGTGGCTGACACAGGGCAAAGATGTCATGCTCTGTAGAGCAGTTTGTCTGTTTAGAGCTACTATAGAAAAATGGCGGTGCAAAATGGTTAATTTTCTGTAAGAGGACCTGCAGTGTACACACTGCACCTTTAAATCTGTGGTTAGGGGTGGATTATGCATACTTCACATCGTACAAACTAAAATGTAATCGCCACCTCAGAACAGTTACATTTTTCTGAGAGTTCAGGTTGGAATGTAGGGGTTAAATAGTGCTTTACAAAATCTTGGACAAGAACGTACTTGTACTTTTGTTTATTTTTTTAATTTCTTTAATCTAGACCACTGCAGTCTGAAACCAGATGAAGGAACTGGGACAGCTGAGGTTGTGGTTTATATGTACTACGATGAAGAAAAAGACAGTTGTTTCCCATTCCGGTACAGCGGCGAAGGTGGAAATGCAAACCGTTTCATAATCGAGAAGCAGTGCATGAGAAACTGTTCACACAGAGCCGAAGAACTGTTCCCTAAAGACGGTAATCCTTCTTCGCACACTTGTCTGCAATAATGCAACATTAATCTTTTTGTATGAAAAGCATTGTGATTGATACACTCATTTGTTGACATTTACAATACTTTATATGCAACATCTTTGACTTAAAAAACTGCCACCCTGTGGACATTTTTTGTTTAATTTGCAGAAAGACTAGCTTGCAAGCTTCCAAAAGAACCAGGACAATGTTTCGGTCACTATCTGCGTTATTACTACAGTCCTGAACATCACACATGCAAGTCTTTCTACTGGACCGGATGCGTGGGAAACGGAAACCGATTCTTCTCACTTGACCGGTGCAATGAAACATGCTTCAATGCAGCAGGTACGTGTGGCACGGAACTTGTAGTGATTTACTGTATGCTAAATGTATGTTAATGTACATTTGTTTGAATAGATCTGGGCCACGAGGACTACACGGGTGAATCAGATGTGCCAGTCGGTAACTAAAACTTGAATATAATGTTTTCAGCTCATTCAACTCATTCATCCACTGATATTCATTTCTTATCATCCCACCAGGAATTATCTTGGGCGTTGTATTTGGTCTTATTGGTGCCATTATTCTCATTGTGGTGATTGTCTTTGCATTCAAGAAGAAGTAAGTCATTACACTACTTTTTTTGTTTGTGTTAGGCTATATTCTTTTTTACTTTCACTTTTTCTGGAATTACGCTGGAATTTATATAATTACATTTACATTTTTCAAGGCCTAGCTTGAAGAAACGTCAGAAAAAAGATGGGAAGACAGCAGAACTGCCGCTGAAAGAGCAGGCCATTGAGATGGGAGGAGGGGAAGAAGCACAGCCAGCGACTCTTGAAATCTCTACTGTCCAGAATTGAAATATCTGAACTTACATTTTATACCACAAACATTAAAATGTACATTGTACATTGAAATGTATTTTTTTTTTTTTTTTTTTGGTAAAGTGATTTTTTTTTTTAAAGAAGGAAAGTTTTGACTGTAAAAAATAAAATGGTAAATAATATTTCTGTTTCTTATTAACTTGTACTATATACTTGTGTCTACTAGGCTATATTTGGAAGGTCCTTTCTCATTTACATTGTGTGTCAGTCAAACTGGTCATATCACAATAAAAATTAAGAAGAAATTCTGTATGGTCTTAAATTGCTTTAAATGTGGCATGTTTGTGTGTCTGTGAGGGAATGTCAGTGCATGGTAAAATAGGAAAATAAATAAAAACTTAACATTTACAGAAATAAATGTTATTATAGTTAGCCATAGTTTTGTTTAGCCATAGTATGTTTCTCTTCACAAAAAGAAAAACGGGGAAAAAAATTGCAATAATATTTTTTTTTTTTAATAAAAGCATTTAATAAACAAAAAGTTAACATTTACAGAATTAATTGCATTATATAGTTAGTCATAGTCAAAAAATATGCAATAAATAAAAAAATTGCGATAATAAAAACAAAATGAAAAATAATAAGTTAACATTTACAGAATTTTATTGTTAGTCAGTTTTTTTCCTCATAAAAACATAGTAAAATATAAATAAATTACATTTATATAATTTATGTTATTATATTGTTAGTCTTTTTTTTTTCTCTGTTTTTTTAAAATAGTTATACTCTCATTTACCTATCGGCATCAAATCTTTTCCAGCACTTGTTCATGCACTTCCTGCCTCATTGCACTTTCAATTTTCAAGTTCAGTTTAAGTGTGCTCTATTTTTTGGCATGACAAAACTGTACGTGTTTAGCCAAAGCAATTTAGCTAGACTGCGTACAAAATGTCTGCAATGTACAATAACATTAGTGCAAATACTTAATTATTCACAGTATTTATTACTGATCTCCATATGAAGGGTATGGCCCTGGCTCTGAATTGAATTATGCCCTTTCTCGATTAACAAACGCTTGTGTGTATAAGTTACATCCCATCAAAGTAAAAGTAAAGTTTAAAGATTGTCAAGTACGCTTCCCATTTAGACTGTATTTTTGCTGTCTAGGAAGGGAGTCCAGTGGGCTTTGAGACAGCCCGAGTGTGTGGATGCATGCATGTTAGCTCTCTTAAACCATAACAACGCACTTAGCAGAGTAACGTCAACCGCAAACACATCTATACGTCTAGGAATCAACCTACTGCTTCTCAAAAACACATTCTGTGGCTTTTAAACATAACGTCACACGTTTAGAGTTTAAACACAGAAATCGTGCAGAAGAGGACAGGCTGGGTTAGCTAGTGCTGTAACGTTAGCTACTAGCTCACAGGCTCATGGAGTGCCCTCACCTCAACTCCAGTGTCTGTATGACGGTGGACCCGAGTCGCTTCCCCAACGGTTCCCCTTCCTCATGGTGCTGTTCTGGTGAGTTAAATGCGGTTACCAATGACTATTCACTAATAATCACTAACAATTAAGTCAGTTTCCTGTTAAAAATAGCTCGAGCTAGCCGAGCCGGCTAGTGCTTCATTTCTCCCATAGCAGCTCGCGCTAAGAGACTTTTGTGTGTTTATTAAACTAATATAACTGAAAACTGGGGAACCATAATCGTAAAATATATAAATATGATGTGAAAGGATAATATTTCGCAACTGTACTCATATAAAACCCCAAACTATGTAGCTAAGCTTCCCACAGCACTCAAACTTGCTAAGCGCAAAGCTTATTGTTCTGCGAAAACATTTCAATGATTTGTTTTGAAATAATATTAAACGTTTGTCACGTTTACTTACGCGAAGGAAAGTTTGTGCTTCAGAAAGTTGGCTTTTTAATCTGCGATTGGCTCTCATTTTTTTAATGTCGAGCTTTCGATTTTAATATAACAGGCCTTCTGATTTACAGTAAATTATTAATTTATTATCTTTATATGCAATAGTGTGAGTAAAATATAAAGCAGACTAAATATGCAGACCTTGATATCAAAATAAACCGGAAATAACGTCTGCAAACGTTGTAACAACATTAGTGTAATGCATTTATGGTCTTAAACGAGAGCTTAATGTGTGGAAGGATCAAAACACTGAAATCTAGAGGATCTCAATGTTCAACTTTTTCTATCCTCTAACTTTAGTTTTGGATTTGGTCAGTGAATGTAGGAAAGTATTGGACCTATGTGGCGTTTGAAAATAAGTTATTGTACATGGCAATTATTGGCTTAGTGTGGGACTGGGACCCGCTCTTATGAGGGCCAGTGTGCTGAAAAATGTTCCCGAGTGCATGCATGGATATCAATTTTTGGCAGATAATTGCTTTTATATCATATATTACAAATATTTTTTTAAAAAGTCTCTTCTGCTCAGCAAGGCTGCATATTGGATCAAACATATAGTGAAACGGTATAAAATATTATAATTAATATAATTTATTCCATTGGAAAAGCTTTTTTTCCAGTCTCAGTTTCACATGATACTTTAGAAATCATTATAATATGCTGTTTTAATGAAGAATCTAATCTTATTATTATCATTAGAAAACATTTGCAACATTTTAAATGTCCTTACTGTTACCTTTTCTCATTTTAATGTATCCTTGCTGAACAAAAGTGTTCATTTCTTTTTTTTCCCAAACCTTTAAATGCTAAGTGTATTTTCAACATGGATACATCTGATAAATATCATTGCAGAAACATTTCCTTGTTTAAGATGTTTTGTATTTGTAGTGAATATAAAAACTAGCAAATGTGTTCATTTAAATGTAGCCAATATTGTGTACATAGCCTAATATATTTGATTATTTATTTGTATACAATATTATACATATATTGTGTAGATATATAGATATATTTTGGGACTATTAAAAAACCCATATCAGGAGACTGATTATAAATTTGTCCTGCCTGTTTTTGAACGCCATTCACATTAATATTATTAATTAAGAAAATTTGAAGTTTAATACCAATAGCATCACCAATATATCATACTTCCCGAATTGAACATACAATTTAGAAGTTGAAAGACTGAAATAGTATTAGTATGAATATTATCTTCAATAAATAATATATATATATTTTTTTAAGTGTTTTTTTTGTTGAGATGAATTGTCATGTTAGATTACACTGTAAACACATGAACATTTAGGGCGTGACGCAGAGGCCCTTCAGCACACCCACGGGACATGAGCAATGCCATATCTCTCTTTTAACACATTTCACACTTATGAAACATGTCTTTTCAGAGATCCTCTCAGTAATACTACTAAACATACTGTAATATTTATTTAAAATGATCGAATTTGTAAAACAGAGCTTTGAACTACCTTAAATAGCATATAATTAACTCTACATTGTGGGAGATTGTACAGAAATCATACAAAATGTACCTGCTTAGGTGACATTGTTCCCGACTTTGTTAAAATCCTGCTTCTTTTGTGTGAAGCACATTATATAAAGCATGTGACAATAGTACAGCATTGCTGCTTTCTTCATCAGCGCACAGCAGGTACGAGGAGACGCATGGGGTCTATTGACTTTTTCCACATTTGTTGGGTCGTGCACAGACCAGCATTCACCAGAATCGACCGTTCCTTAGCAACGGCTAATTCAGATGCTTGTTGTGCACTCAGAAGGGAAGGTGATCAAGACAATTAGAACAGAGCTCTCTCTCTCTCTCTCTCTCTCTCTCTTTCTCTCTCTCTCTCTCTCTCTCTCTCTCTCTCTCTCTCTATCTCTCTCTCTCTCTCTCTCTCCTCTCTTCCTCCCTCTTCTCTCTTCCTCCCTCCCTCCCTCTCAGCAGGCCACAGCTAGATACTAGAGATTACTTTCACTTGAGGTTAACATGCCACCTTAGCTCTTCATAGTGCGTTTTGGATGGAAACAATAATGATGGAAATAAATGCAGTCCATTTGATGGAAACATTATAAAACATAAAGAAAAAAATATAATTATTATACAAATGCAGAAAATATTTAGAAATATAGAAAACAGTATTACACTACTGTGTATATAAATTTTTTTTAATAATGAGAAGAATGTATATTTCTAAATATTGTGTAGTCTAACACAGAGTTTGTAGGTCACGCTCCCTCTCTACCCGTCTCGTCGTTCCGTACATACAATTGTCCCAACAGTTAAACTGTTTTCAAGGTCTATCAACGTCATCACTGCAAGGTGGATGATTCTGATTGGCTCACAAAAAATGAACAGTTATGGTAAATTTCCACACATTGTCAGTTAATCAGGTTCACACTTCCATAGATTACTACAACCCGGAATTAGGTACACAGTGACCTTCCCGGTCTAGAGCAGGCGCCAGCTTCTCCAGAACAACAAGTCCACCCATCTCTACGGATGCCCGTAATACGCCTTCAACACTGATCTGTAACACAGAATATTGTGCACATACAAAGATACACAGTCTCTCCAAGGTTGGAGCTGATCGAGCTCCAGTTCTTTCCCAAAACATAATGATAACATGTGCTTGCTCTCAGTGAAAGATACAGAAAATAGTACAGAAAATATCTTTATTGTTTCAGTAAAAGGATATATAAAATATAATGAATAAATAAGCCGGGCTATGTGTGCAAACACTGTTACTGCACTCCTGGCATGTTAGGGATGTGTGATACCTCCAAAATCCGAACACACGACAACATGTTGCTATCATTTGTTTAGTGGCACATCTCTAGGTCAGACCCTCAGTCACTCCTGATACCAAATACACACTTTAGAAAACATAAAGGAAGAACAAACAATCAGTAGTTCTATTGATTAAATAAAATCATAACTGGAAAGAATCATTATAATAATATAGGAAGATAAATATTAATTAAGGTTTTAATTATGAATTTAACTAGGATATGTACAGGTATATTGAAGTGACAGTGGATTTTAGAATCCCCCTTTCAATATATAAATATATATATAGTATATATAAAAATATAAAAATGAAATAGTATAAGAATGAAAAGATCTCTGGGTTTTTTAAGGTAAGGTCTGGTTTTTATACATTTATAAAATGCCATATTAGATCATGGATGTTACTCCTATATGTTGATTTATGTTTTTTTAAATGTGTGTGAGCTGGATAAAATATGTTTTAGGAGAAAATTAATATAAAAAATTAAAAAAAATTGCAAAGTAAAACTGCATTATGCAAATAATATTACTATAATATTATACAAATAGAGGAATATTAAAGCCTAAGAGAGGCAGATAATTGTATTTACATTTTGTAAAGGTATTCAAAAATGTGGTTTTATACATTTGTAAAATGCCATTGATGATGGATGTATTTTGACACCCCCTACCCCCTTTTTTTATTTTTTATTTTTGTAGTTTGCCGGTCAAACAAAAGCCCATGGGTTTGTCTGACGTGCTTGAACGTGCATTGTGGAAGGTGAGTGTATAAACTGATATTTTTTATTTGTGTGGTTTCATACTTAATGATTTACAGTAAATATTACATTCAGGTCTAAAGCCTTGTTCCTTGAATTTGAATTAGTATTGTGAATATTTATATTTAAGCTGTATAAAAATGTATAAAATATTCAAATTATTTTAGTAAGTAAATTGAATTAAAATCAATCACATTTTAATTATTAATACAATACATTTCACACATATTAACATTTCTTTGCATCTGTTTGCTGTTGCAGGTATGTTAACGGCCATGCCAAAAAACATTTTGAGGAGATTCAGGCTCCAGGTGGCGGTCAAAGGAAGCCAGAGAGAGAAAAGTTGAGCGAGAAGAGTCAGCAGCACTCTGTGTGTATGGACTGCAACAGTTTTAGCACGTTCTGGTTGGTTTCTTTCCACAAATACTTTAAAATGGATAAGATGAATGTTCTTAAAGGGACAGTACATACCATATCATTCATTGAGCAGTGTTTGTGTTAATCTTTCACATTGTTTTCTTCTGCAGTTACAGATGTGACGAATTTGTGGTAAATGACACAAAACTAGGGCATGTGCAGAGGGTCAGAGAACATCTTCAGAGTTTGGAAAAGTAAGACAGATGTTTGTTGAAGTGCCTCCATTCAACAATCATCACATCAATACATTTTTGATGTTATTGTGAAACTGTTTATTCTTTTTGTTCAGCTCTGTGTCTAATACCGACAGACAGAGGAAGAGAAAACTGTCAGACAGTTCTTCTCCTGACAGCAAGCTGAAGAAAGACAGTGTAAGTTAAATTGGATTCTAGATAAGTGTGATTAAGGGCCCAGTGTGCTGAGAAATGGTTCAGAAAAACATGATGCGACCATCTACATATCTAACCAAATATTTCATTGTTAATTTCTGGAAGGTCAAAAATCCATATTATTCCCCACACCAATATTTGTCATGTTGTAGCCTATTCATATTTGAAGTTGAATATTTTGCTTATATTATTAGGCTTAACAGGGAGCTTTAAAAATTTAAAATGGTTCTAAAAATATAATATATATTAGAACCATTTTACATTTTATATAATTATATAAAATATACATATAAAATGTGTATATAGTTTTCTATTTTAATATATAAATAAAATGTATGAATTAATTATAAACATATTAAGCCTAAAAAAAGCCAAATATTTACATGTGTAAGCCTAGCTTTAGAATTTTAAAAATGCTTTGGGGAAATAACTACTAAACTAAAAAAAAAAATAAACTAAACATTTTTTTAAAACGTGTGTGTATGAATATAATGTACGTAATAGTTTAGTAAATACTAATAATATATTGCCAAAGGTTTTAGGACGCCTTTACATGCACATAAACAATGCACATAAAAAGACATCCCATTCTTTAATTTATATAAAATGTTTTTTTATTAATTATATTTTATTAGATCTTTATAAATATATATCAAAATATCTCTCTAAATAAATAAAAATACATAAATAATTTACATTTCATTGAAAATCTCTGGTGATGCCACTGTTAAGAAATACTTGACAGTGTTTCTATGTATACTAGTCATGTATACTTTCGCTTTTAGTTTAAATTATGTATGCATCACCTATCAAATTTGTGCTGGCTCCATAATTTTTCTTAAATGTCCCCACACAGGACGGCACTCTAGCACATTGTGCCACGGGCCTCCGCAACCTGGGCAACACCTGCTTCATGAACGCCATTCTCCAGTCCCTGAGGTAAGAGCAACCCTCACGACCCCAAGCCAAGGGCAGCCGGCGATGTGTATCCTGGCAGGGTGTGTGTGTCCCGGCTGGAGGAGGTTGACTGGCTCCCTGCTCTCAGCTGGCGGATAACGGTGTCTCTGTGGCCAGTGAGCTGCCTGGAGTAGAGCATGATGGGCAGCCATGTGACGGATTAGGCCGTCTGCCTGCTCACCGCAGCCAACCTTACACTGGCTAAACCGCAGCGAGTAGCTCATGCCAAATATCATATAAACCGTTAGGCCTGTGTTATGAATTATTGAGGTGAAGCATTTTTTTCACTGCAGTTACACTACCATTCAAAAGTTTAAAATCAGTATGGTTTTTTGTTGTTGTTTTTAAAAAATAGAATTTATTAATACTTTTACTCACCAATGACACATAACATTGTACATTAATAAGAAAAATCTGGAGTAGCGATGCTAAAAATTCAGCTTTGCATCAAAGGAATACATTTAATTAAAAAATATAATACAATAGAAAACTGGTATTTTAAATTGTAATATCTCACAATATAACTGTTTTTACTGTATTTCTGACCCCAAACTTTTTAATGGTAGTGTATGTGCTTTTACTTTCAGATTTGTTGTGGTCAACTATGTCCATGGTATGTTACAAATATGTAATGGGTCTTTTTTTATTTCTGAGCTGTCATTAGTTTTACGGCCTGAATGAGGTCTAAATCTACCTCTAAAAAAACCTTCCCATTTGCTGGTCATAATCCATGGAAAAGGAAGCTTTTGCAAGGTTTCAGAGGATTCTGGCACATTGTTGATGTTTAGTTTGCATTCGGAAAGAAAAAAAGGTTGTAAGGATTTTTAGTCATGCTAGAGACAGATCTGTTTAGTTAAACGCTGGTTTTTGTTTCCTGTCTCCAGTAACATCCAGGTGTTCAGCTGTTATTTCAAGGAGCTGCCCTCGGTGGCCTTACGAAGCGGGAAAACGGCAGGAAGGAGAATGTACCACACCAGAAGTCAGGGGGACAGCAGTGTGTAAGGTCCTCCACTGAATGACAAAGAGGGGGGTTTGAATGGTGTCCTTTATTTTAAAGAAAATAGTCAGAAAACACTTTTCCTAGTGTAAGATCTTAAAATATTGCATACGTAAGGGATAATCCACGGCTAGCTGCGCATTAAATGATTTTAATGCATAATGTGGAGGCAAATAAACCACCTGATGTGAAGCGAAGTGCATTCAAATAGTTGAATGCACAGCTAGCCGTGGATTATGCCTCTTATACCATGATCATTTGCCATTAACAACGTAAAGCTGTTGTTGATCTTTGCAGTGCAATATTTGACCGGAAGGGTCAGATCTAGAATTCTGCCCACTTTGAATCAGACACAGAGATAGTGCATAAGATTTATTTGAATTAATGATTTATTGCATTTACTTGAATTTATTATCGATCAAGAGAGCGCAAGAGAGAGAGAGTGAGAGAGATCATATATATACTGATCAGGCATAACTTTATGACCACCTTCCTAAAATTGTGTTGGTCCCCCTTTTGCTGCTAAAACAGCCCTTTGCAGCCCCATATGTAATAACCTGCGCTGTACTGTGTATTCAGACACATTTCTATCAGAACCAGCATTAACTTTTTGAGCAATTTGAGCTACTGTAGCTCGTCTGTTTGATCGGAACTTATAGGCCAGCCTTTGCTCTCCATGTGCATCAATGAGCCATGGCCCTGTCATTGGTTCACCACTGCCCTTTCCTTGGACCACTTTTGATGGATACTGACCACTGCAGACTGGGAATACCCCAAAAGAGCTGCAGTTTTGGAGATGCTCTGACCCAGTTGTCTAGCCATAACAATTTAGCCCTTGTCAAACACGCTTAAATCCTTATGCTTGCCTGTTTTTTTCTGCCTCGAACACATCAACTTTGAGGACAAAATCTATCGATCTATAATTTGTATTTTTTTGTGTGTGTTTACAATTTGCAATCCATGTTTATTCTTAATACAACCTGTATTTAATATAGTCTGGGTCATTTTTTTGTTATTTTTTTGTAGTTTGTTTATGGTTTTAAATTATGTATCAAGGAAGTATGTTTCCAGGCCTATGTATGACATCCTAAACACACACATATATGTTGAGATACATTGTATTATTTGCATTAATCATAGTTACTGCCACCCCAGAACAGGCCTGATGTATCAGTCCCTGTAATTTCTGCTAAAGTGTTTTTCTGCTTTGTTATGCAGATCTCTGGTTGAGGAGTTCAGGAAAACACTCTGTTCACTTTGGCAGGGGAGTCAGACTGCCTTCAGCCCAGACGCCCTCTTTTATGTCATCTGGAAAATAATGCCAAGTTTCAGGTATCATAAATTTTTTCCCATGAATTTGTCATCCTGAGCTTTTATAAGATATACTACAAGTTGCACCAAAGTACAATTAAATATTTCTCAAGTTGTTCTAAACTTGTATGAGTTTCTTTGTTCTGCTGAACACAAAAGATGTTGTTACAATGTTTGTAACAAAGCAGATAGAGCAACCTTTGACTATCATAGTATTTTTTCCCTACTATGGTAGTCAATGGTTGCTCTATCTGCTTGGTTACAAACATTGTAAAAACATCTTTTGTGTTCAGCAGAACAAAGAAACTCATACAAATTTAGAACAACTTGAGGGTGAGTAAATTATGACAGAAATATAATTTTTGGGTCAACTATCCCTTTTAGAAAGTAAGTGGGATCAATTTTGACATTAATCTGATGTTTTTGCAGGGGTTACCAGCAGCAGGACGCTCACGAGTTCCTGCGTTACCTGCTGGATCATCTTCACAGAGAGATGCAGGGAAGCAAGAACGGGTCGCCCAGTCCCGCTGTGAGCCCGGACCGACCCAAACATGCCTCGGAGAGCAAATGCTGCATGTATGATACCCCTCTGAACACATATAATTGTAATTTTAATGGACAAACAGGTAGTCATGTCCAAAACTTAAGCAGCCTTTCCAATATCGACCATTTGCATATGATTCTTACATTTTGTCCCATAGTGGCAGGTGCACAAAACTTTCGATTTGGTCATACAGCAACTGTTAACGGCTGCTTATTCACAATGTTAAAATGAATGATGTGAATGTATGATTTAAATGAATATATCCAAACAAAACAAATGACGCCCAATAATATTAACAGAATTATTCATAGCTGCCAATATCTAGAAAATGTTTTAGTGGAAAAAAATGGGTCCTTCTCCCCTGGCGCTCATAGTGTTGATACTAATACATCACATTTAGTCAGGCAGTCTAGCCACAAAGATTTAAAATATTTCAACACGTCCGAAGATCAAATCGGATCTGAAATTTCCACATATGTAACTGGTCCTACTCGATCCACTCCAAGCTGGATTTGAACCACGGTCTCTGGCATGGGAGGTGAACGCCCTAACAAGTAGCTGTTAGTGTGCCTCTTGAGTCCAGGGGGGTCATGTTTATGCGCACAACTCTTACTGGCCTTTGTCCATTACACTCATGCCCATAAACCTCACTCCCATCCGTGTCACGGAACCAGATAACCGGTCCTACTCAACCCATTCCAACGGGATTTGAACTGGAGGCAGCCACGCTAAAAAGGCCGCTAAAGATTGCAGTCGCTATTGCCCGTCTTGAGTAGACAAGAGGCGATTTGATTTCGCCCGGCAACTCGGTCTGGAAACCAGTACATTCATTTCTACTGCTTGTTACACTTTTGCCGGAACCAATCACAGATTGGCTTATCCACCTGGTGTGCTGTTGGTGGGTTTAACACAATAACAGATAGAGAATCGATGGGTCATTGCCTGTTGATCACGCCTCTTGTGGTCTGATGGGTTGAAGGACTATCCAATTGCGTACATTTGAATTGAGTTATTTGAATAATGCCAGTTGATCACACCTCTTGTGCAGTAGAAAATACAGAGCAGACTCCGCAGACCAATGTCAGTCTTAAGTTGAAGTTTACTTGCACAGCTCTTACTGGGCTATATATGTTACACTCTGCCCCCTAAACCTCACTCCTACCCGGGTCAACAGCACCAAATGTAACCAGTCCTACTTATCATCTGCTTAGAGCGGGATTCGAACTGGGGTCTCCGGCGTGGGAGGTGGGCGCGCTAATAAGGACGCTAAAGACTGCGGCCGCTAGCGTCAGTCGATAATCCGCTTCTTGAGTCCAGGGGAGTGAAGCCACAGTAGCAGAAAGTCTTTAAATTGCACACAAAAAAAATTATTGCACAACTTGTCTTCAGTGAACTACATTTTTCCTAGTCGAAGCGGTACACAGATGGTTCGGGGCAAATTTCTAATTCGAGGTATGTCTATCTCAGCAGGCTGCCTCTCATTCCATATCTCCCCTGCTAGTTTAGTGAGTTCGTAGGCAGCAGTGATAAAGATAACTCTTTACGGCACACAGAGGGAAGTCTCTTTCGTATACAGAGACGGCTGTTCCCACACTGGCCTGCTGCTAGAAGCAGAGCCACCCTGTTGTGTTTGTATTAATAGCTGCAGACAAGTGAGGAAGCCCCTAGCCAAGGGCTGTGAGGGTGACCTGAGTGGATTTGCCAGGGTTATTGAAAAGGAAGTGCAGTGTTGTGTCGTGCTCACTGGATTGTGTGGAACAAAATGTCAGGTTAATCCTGCTGCCAATAGACAGACTAGATGTGCTTTCATAAGGGCCTGGTTCTGTTGAACACTGTTGGGAAATGGTACTCATGTTGGTTTTTTTAAAGGGGGCCTATAATTCAAAGTCTTGATTTCGTTTTTGGGTTCTACTAGAATAGGTTCTTATGCTTGAAAACATAATTTTTTCACTAATTTGACATTGTTGCAGCGCCTCTTTGCCAGTAATGCTCTGTGTAGTTTGCATTTCTATGAAGCCCCTCCTTCTGAAAAGAGCAATGTGCTATTATTGGTCAGCTGGACCAGTGTGTTGTGATTGGTCAACTGTTTTGAGAGTGTTTTGGAATTGTCACGCTCCTTATCATAAACGCAAGTTTTAACACACTACTAACACAATTTAAACAGGCCTCGCCTTTCTTTGAGTATTTTAGAGTATTTTGAGTAATTATTTAAATGTTTGTTCTCAGAAGAAAACTTGAGACTACAATCAAGGCAATCAGGGAGTTCAGAAACTGAAAGTGCACACTGATATAGACAATAATACCCTTTAGAGTGATAATGGCACCCCTTTAATAATGCAAAGTGGTTTCGCTTTTCTGCTAGAAATGGGACCTCCACTATCGTCACATCTGTGTTTGGTGGCGTCCTACAGAATGAAGTGTACTGCTTGATATGTGGCACGGAGTCTCGAAAATTTGATCCATTCCTAGGTGAGTTGTCAATCTGGCCCATCAGCTCTAAAAGCTTTTCGGCCTTTGTTGCCATGGTTACACTAAACCTTGCTCTCCTCCAGATCTCTCATTGGACATTCCCAGCCAGTTCAGAATCAAGACCAAGACAAAAGACCAAGAGCCGGGGCCAACGTGCACTTTGAAAGGTAATAGATGTTATTTGAAACTATTAAGTTGAGTTCATTTTGTTCACCGGTGACACTAAGAGCATCTCTCTGCCGGCTACAGATTGCCTTTATAGTTTCACAGACCTTGAGGAACTCGATGAAACTGAGCTCTACATGTGTCACAAGTGCAAAAAGCGACAAAAGTCCACCAAGAAATTCTGGATCCAGAAACTTCCCAAGGTGATGGAAGTATAGAAATATCTCATTTTTAAATATCATGTTTCATGTTTGCAACGGTTGTATGATGTGTTGTCCCTGTGCAGGTGCTTTGTTTGCATCTGAAGAGGTTCCATTGGACAGCGTTCCTGAGGAATAAGATTGACACCTATGTAGAGTTTCCCATGCGTGGCCTTGACATGAAAAGCTACTTGTTAGAGGTGAGAGCAAACCATTTAATTCTCTTAATTCTGTACAATTTGAAAATGGTGTTTTGTTTTGTTTTTCTGCCCAAAAAAATATGCAAATATTATATTTAGTTAAATTAAAACTATTATCTATCATTATAATAGTATATGGGCATAATAGTATACTACTATTAATATACCATTAATATACTATTAATATTTAATTACTTCATATACATTATCTAATCTTAAAGAATGATATATATTCATTTAAGATCATTTAATTATATTAAGTAAATAATTTAATGTGAATAAGTAATTTTACCTTTTAATACATATGATTAAAATATTAATAATATAATATCATTTAAATATATAGTACTTATATGACTATGTTGTTATAGAAAATATACATTTCATAACAATGATGTAATTATTTTCAGCCTGAAAACAGCTTGCCTGAGAGATGCCTGTATGATCTTGCTGCAGTGGTGGTGCATCATGGATCTGGGTAAGTAAAGGCTTGCAGTTGTACAACTCATTTACCAGCCTGAACTCCTGTTTCATTGTCATCCACTAGGGGGTGGTGTTATATCAATATATCAATCGATATTTCCTGTTATATCAGTCACACTTATAATCAGATCACACACATGTACAATATTCCATCTCCTTCCTCTCCCGCAGCATCGGCTCAGGACATTACACAGCATACGGGCGTCATGAGGGCCAATGGTACCACTTCAACGATGGCACAGTTACTTTGGTCAGTGAGGAGGCTGTGCTGAAAGCCAAGGCCTACATTCTGTTCTACACCGAGCACAGCGATCAAGAGAGTCAACCCAAGCTTTAAGACCTACTCCAGATCAGTCATTGGACCTTCATTTGTGTACCGTCATCCGTCTCATGTCTTATGCTATCCAGTTATGTTTTCTCCATCACAGAACCTCAGTATAAACCGAATTGCTGCTTATGTTTTGACTTGATGACTTGTGTTTAATAGACTGTCCCAGTTTTTTTTTTTTTTTTTTCATACACCACCTGTGTGAAATGAGATTCCAAAGGCAATTCTTCAGGGGGGATTTTTGACTGTAGAAACGAAATGTTTTACTATTGATTTTTTCCCTTACATTGTAACCATTGGCTGAAATGACGACAGCTGTCACGTTTCCGTGTCAGACGCTGACGTCTCCTACTCGCGCCAACATTTTGCTCGCTGCTCCAGGAACATTTCTTTCTGTTCAGCTCAGAAATTCATCCTTGTCCTCTGAGCCTGCTTTTCATTTGATCGAGGCTGGCGTTGGAGATATTTCCGAACCAAAACTTGAAACGTATGATTTTCTGTAACAAAACGAGATGTCATTTGTATCACAAAGCAGTAGTTGACTCACAGCTATCACCTCACTAATGTGAAAATGACTTTTAAAGAGAAGGGTCCAGTAGCTCACGCGTTTCATTTCCTTTACGTATGAAAATGTCTGACCTGATGTACAGCTTCTGTCCTTTTAGAATAAAAGGGATGCAGATTGTGCAAACGTTGATTTGTGCTTTTATTATATTCTCATAATTAAAAGACATACAATGTGTTATTGTATTTACTCCTTCATTTTGAATGGACCAACCACAGTTCATTTTTTTTAATGTACTATTAAGGATCAGGTAAAGTTGAAATCCAGTGATTCGTTCTTCCTTGCAACCTTGTACCTTTTTAACATTATTTTGTTTCCAGAAGTTGTGCAAAACGAGCCAATCAGAGTAGCTTGCCAAATAGAGAAAGTGCTTGCTTTTTGCGCGCATCAGATGGCCCGTGGGTGTGCCGACTTATGCTGTCAATCATTTCCATATCAATCATTGTAAATAGGGTAAAACATTTATAGATCTGATAATAAAAAATAAATACAAATCTTGAAGGAAGTAAAACTAAAAATGTGCCATATTTAAATGTTTTAAATACAATGTCTGTATATAAAATTATTTTAATATTTAAAGGTATAATAAAAGAATATTTATATTAAATAATAAAATATTAGGTTATACACACAAACATATATAAACATTAAAATATTCTTTTTTTAAAGTCTCTTGTGCTCATAAAGCCTTGATCAAAATTACAGAAAACAGTAATATTGTTAAATATAATTTAAAATGGTTTTCTATTTTAATATACTTTAAAATATAATTGATTTCTGTAATGCAAAAATAAATGTTCAGCATCATTACTCCAGTCTTCAGTGTCACATGATCCTTCAGAAATCATTCTAATAATGATTTATCATTGTTGGAAATAGTTTAATTTGTATAACCTGTGATACATTTTCAGGTTTCTTTGATGAATAAAAAGTTTTAAGAACAGCTTTTATTTAAAAAAAGAGATAATTTGTAACAATATACGGTTCAAAAGTTTGTGGTCAGTCATTTTATTAATTGAATTAATTGTGAATGAAAATAAATGTATTCAGCAACAATGTGTTAAATTGGTAAAAAGTAATCGTATAGATTTATATATT
The DNA here is from genome assembly GCF_024679245.1 of Pseudorasbora parva. Lineage (NCBI taxonomy): Eukaryota > Metazoa > Chordata > Actinopteri > Cypriniformes > Gobionidae > Pseudorasbora > Pseudorasbora parva. The sequence continues at coordinate 16,255,311 of NC_090196.1, read as the reverse complement.
AATTCTATTCATCAATAATTCTGTTGAAAATTCAGCTTTGCATCACAGAAATATTTTTTATATATGTTGGGTAACATAATTTGAAGTGTCTAGTTTAAAATAAGACCACATTTATGGAAATAGACCATAGGGTTTAAGAGCTGCAGACATTTTTATTTGGGGTATGTCGTTTTTTTTTTTTTTTTTCTCAAAGAAGGGCGAGGGTTAAGAGGTTAAAGTCATTTTTAAATATAATGTTCCCAAACTTTTGAGCGGTACACTATCCATCCAGTGAAATATTAACCTGGGAGTATGAAACCAGGAATGAAAAACATTTGAGTCCTTTCTACTTCAGTTAACTAGGGTGTATTTTATATACAATATGCTATTACTCAATTTGAATGTGCTTGGGTAGGGTTGAATCATGATTCTAGTACGCACTGTTCTCGAACACGGGTGTGGGTTCAGAGTGTCACAACGTGCACGTTTGCTTGCGTTTCCTTTCCTGTCCTGCCCCATGTAATTGCACTCTCTTCGACCTCGCTTTAAATATAGTGACAACTGACAAGTACTTGTTCTCTATAATCTTTTTTTCTTCTTCAAAAGACTGCTTATAGTGTCAACCACTGAGAAATGTAAAGGCTGAATGTTTTTTAATGACGTAAAGCGCTCCAAAACAACAGCGTATGAGGGTGTTCATTGTTCCCATTGTGAGTATTTATTTTCCTTCCCCCTCACTCCTTCTATCAATTGCTGCCGCCGCCCACACGCGCACTCTCGCACGAGCTCTCGGGGGCAGAGCAAACGCTGGGACTCCCCACACGCCACGTGCAAGCGAGGTAGCGGCAGGTGAGGAGGAACAGCTGCTCACAGGTGGCTGTCTAAACGCTGTCATACTTCAGAAAAGACAACACGGTTCTCTCTCTCTCTCTCTCTCTCTCTCTCTCTCTCTCTCTCTCTCTCTCTCTCTCTCTCTCTCTCTCTCTCTCTCTCTCTCTCTCTCTCTCTCTCTCTCTCTCTCTCTCTCTCTCTCTCTCTCTCTCTCTCTCTTAGGTCACAGCTGCCAATAAGATCACGTTGCTTGTGTTATCAAGTGCAACTGCGTCAGTCCTAGCATGTCATGGTGACTCATTGAGAATGACTCAAACTTTACAGGCTGAAATCGCACTTGGAAAAATACAGTGTGATCACTATGATATCAGGTGATATTGACAAATGCCATATCAAGTGTAGATATTGTGTAGAATAATTCCAGTAAGGGGGCAGGAATGCTAGCCTAGCTAATTTGGAAGTACACTTTGTTCGGTGGGTACAAAACGTGCAGAGCTGCAGCTCACACACTGTACTTTCTCTTTACTTTGACACGTTGCCAAAAACTAATGCCTTTTTTTCTCTCTAAACACTGTTTGAGGGTTCTGATAGCCTGACACAGCAATCTTGGCTCAGCTGAGGGTGTGAGTTTGGGGCATTGTTATCTGTTTGGCAGATGACACGCCATCCTTTTTGTCATTTCATTTGGTGCCGGAAAATTTCTTCATCTCTAATATTGTAAGAAATCGATTCAGTTCAAAATTAAGCAAGGTGACTTGCATTTACACTCAAATTCTGACAAATTGCCAGAGAGCCTTTTGTGTAAATGCAAGCTGGAAACGGAATGCACTCCCGGTCTGAGCTTTAATGCTGATTTATACTTCTATGTCAAACCTACGGCGTAGCTACGTTTGTGTGGCACACATAGCCTGTGCCGTAGCCTGATGTACACCTCTCCTATGCAGACTGCAAGAGCTGTGATTGAGGGTTTCCAGGTTTTCACATCAAAACCTGCCCAATTGCTACTCAAAAATAGCCCAGCGTTCCAGGGGGTAAAATCTGATTTTTTTTGGCAGGTTCTCCTACTAAAATTCATATTCCTGGGGCTAAATATCACATTATTGGGGTTGTATCAACCTGCGGACATGACAAACAGCCAGCGGCAACAGTGTTAATGTAGCCCAATTGCGTGGGAAAACCGCTGACTTGGCAGCACTGCTGTGATAGGAACCACTCCCTCAGATAAAAAAAGCTTCTTCGCTTTTACCATGATATTGTGGGTTACACCATCAACATGCCCATGGAGACTGCATTGATCCTTTCAGACCCACCCCTACCTCTTGAGAAGCATTGCTCTTTCATTTTTTTCATCCTCTTTTAAACATTTTCATATGGGGATAAATGGCTGCACAGAAAGCCAAGAGCTCCTTAGTCTTGAAACCAGTCCAGTTATTATACATTGTTTTAATTTTTTAGCATTTTTGTCTGTATACCAACTTTTTCTTTATTGTTAATTAGTTTGTGACTGGGAACACAGCAAAAATCTGGCAGAGTGAATAAAATCCCAATTGCTGGAAAACTTTTTTTAGGCCTATTTATAACTTATTTGGTCGATCTGATCATAAGTGAGTAAAAGGCTAAATACAGCTTTAAATAGGATCCAAATTGTTTTAATAATAATAATAATAATAATAATAATAATAATAATAATAATAATAATAGATTTTATTTATAATGCACTTTTCATTCTGAAGAATCTCAAAGTGCAACAAAGGGAATAAATAACAACAACAACAACAACAAAAATTAATAACAAGTAAAAATGTAGAATAATACAAAAAAATCAACCAACACACAACTGAAAAGAAACAGAGCTGATGGTAAACAGAAACAGAGCTGATGGTAAACAGAAACAGAGCTGATGGTGAACAGAAACAGAGCTGATGGTGAACAGAAAACATGGCTGATGGTAAACAGAAACAGAGCTGATGGTGAACAGAAACAGAGCTGATGGTGAACAGAAAACATGGCTGATGGTAAACAGAAACAGAGCTGATGGTGAACAGAAAACAGAGCTGATGGTAAACAGAAACAGAGCTGATGGTGAACAGAAACAGCGGATGGTGAACAGAAACAGAGCTGATGGTGAACAGAAACAGAGCTGATGGTAAACAGAAACAGAGCTGATGGTGAACAGAAACAGAGCTGATGGTGAACAGAAACAGAGCTGCTTGTGAACAGAAACAGAGCTGATGGTGAACAGAAACAGAGCTGATGGTGAACAGAAACAGAGCTGATGGTTAACAGAAACAGCTGATGATGAACAGAAACAGAGCTGATGGTGAACAGAAACAGAGCTGATGGTAAACAGAAACAGAGCTGATGGTGAACAGAAACAGAGCTTATGGTGAACAGAAACAGAGCTGATGGTGAACAGAAACAGAGCTGATGGTAAACAGAAACAGAGCTGATGGTTAACAGAAACAGCTGATGATGAACAGAAACAGAGCTGATGGTGAACAGAAACAGAGCTGATGGTAAACAGAAACAGAGCTGATGGTGAACAGAAACAGAGCTGATGGTAAACAGAAACAGAGCTGATGGTGAACAGAAACAGAGCTGATGGTGAACACAAACAGAGCTGATGGTGAACACAAACAGAGCTGATGGTGAACAGAAACAGAGCTGATGGTGAACAGAAAACAGAGGTGATAGTGAACAGAAAACAGAGCTGATGGTGAACAGAAAACAGAGCTGATGGTGAACAGAAACAGAGCTGCTTGTGAACAGAAACAGAGCTGCTGGTCGAAGTCAAGCTTCAGTACACTGTGGTCCACTCCATGTATTACATTTCTTCCAGTGCTAGAGGCAGTGTCCTGTTGACATCGTCGAGGGACGACAGGTGAAGACCAGATGATGGGTCCCCATGACGATTCAGATTATGGGGATCGCCGCAGCACCACGCAGGAGGCAAACAAAGTTTATCGGGCACTTCTGTGGACACACTGGGGTCGGCGCAGAAGTCCAAGCCGTTCCACGGCTGCAACCGAGAAGCAGAACATCCCAACATCACGCCAGACGCTGATGACACTAACCCGGGCAAACTTCAGCCACCATGCAGCTCAAGCCCGAGGGAGACCACTGAGACCACCAGTGAGCAGCAGACACCCAGAAGAGAGAGCAGTCGCAGCGAGCAACATGAAATGTCCTTCAAACCAGAACCAACCTTAACCTTTCAAACATAAACATCAGAGAAGCGGTGGAAAACAGCGAATGGCGAATAAAGTCCTCTCAGTGGCTGCCAGCAATCAGCAACAGTCCCAATTGTAGCTCTGTCTGTTAGACTAGTCACAAACATAAGAAAATAAAATAAAATCTAAATCTAACTGTACAGTTAACATGATTTGTGGGTGGAGAAGCGGCAAACAGACAACGCCAGCGTCCTCTCCCCCACATTGCCTAGCAACCTTTTATGCTTGCTTGACCAATTTCAACAACATTCGACATTGTATTTGTAGTGTAAACGTTCATGTGGTTGAATACATTCAAACAGAGATCAACCACTGTGCCATAAGAGTTCATGCTTTGCCTGTTTTGTGCAGTTTAAATAAGTGCCAGATTTATAGAGCTGGATATTTGTTGCACATTTTGTAATGTGTATGCTTTCATGAATTCAGAGACCTTCCTCTCTAAATTCGGGTATAAGTGCTCAGAGGAGAATCATTTGAGATGCAATTTCTACCAGGTGTAAATGGCAAATGTCTTTTTTTGACCACTTTAAGGATGTCTTTCACAAATTCAATTAAAGTAAAATGAACCCTGGTGCGATGCTGCGATTGCTCTGTTAGTGCGGTCCATTTGAATAAGTGTGAACGCTGCCATTTGAACCCTGACGTGCACCAAACAAGTGGGCCGAGATCACTAAAAAGGTGGGTCTCGGTCTGCTTCCAAACGAACTCTGGTGTGGTTCAAATTAAATGTGAACGGAGCACGGACCAAAGACATGTAAACGAACCAAAAACGAGACTTGATGTCACAAGATGTGACCCTAACAAAGACAAAATACACAAGCAAACCTGTTTTTTATAGTCACCGTCATAGTCACGATGTTGTTACAAGCATCAGAATCATGTTTTCTCTCAGCAGATTGTTTGTGTGTGTGTGATGGAAGGATTCCTACCGCTGTTTTGGCTCTTTACGAGTTCTCAGCTGGTCAAAATACTGTATATAGGCTACACACATACAGCGAGTGCATTTAGCCCAGACCACAGCATTGTTTTGGATGTTCAGTAAGTTCCGTCACAAAATATACATCATAAAAGCAGACCAATCAGGTTGTGAAAATATCCCTATGCCTTTATATTTGCTATCTTTAGGTTTGATGTTAAAATGCAAATGTGAATGCTAAGCGGACCGGGACTACATTTGTATTTTTTTGTCCGTATCAAACAAACCAAGCAAATCAAAGGGGCTGTTTACATGACACCGTTTTCAACTCCAAACGGAAAACTTTTTATGCGTTTAGCCGTTCATTTACATGACAATGGCATCTTGGAGGCCTGAAAAGGCAAACATTTAAAAACGGGATTCCGCAAGTTTTTGTAAATGATCGTCTCCATGTAAACTACAAAAATGGGAATTTGTGAAAACGGTAATGTCATGTGTATGCGTATTATGCATTCACAGTGTATAGTTGCATAGTTTTCCTTTACAAAAGGACATCGCCGACTACTAGCTTTGCATGTATAATACAGAGTTTTTAATAGTGGATCCGTGTGAACGGGGATCGGTTTGAAAAGATTGTCGTCAATGTGAAGAACGCGAAGGAAAAACGTTTCTGTTTTTAGTACATCATTCAATGTGATGTCGTCTTTGTGACCAAGCAAAAAAATAAAAATAAAATAAGTGCAAGCAAAAGCAGGTGTAAATGTGGTCTCAGTGTGGAAGAGTGTCTCACCCTTCCCCATCCCCCAAGATGCAAGCCGTTGAGTGAAGACTCTTGCAAGTGATAAACAGAAACTGTCACACTCTAAACGTCCCTCACACTGCCTCCTGTCCAGGCGTCGGAGACAGATGGACCGGGAGAGTCCATGTGCCTCACACATTTCCATTTTTGACCGTGCCTGCAGCGGTCCTCCCAAAATAACCCCATTCCTTACGACCTTATATGTGCAAGGCCTCAGTGAGATTACAGTCTGGGGGAGAATCACAAATCCAGGCCACACGAGACTCGCCGCTGTCTCTTTGTTGCTTTGTGGTTGTCAGCAGGCCTGTTAGCGCCTCCAGTCTTGCTATGCATCTCACAGAACTAGATCAGGAGTGTTTGCTACACCTATTTTCTTACCTAGACAAGGACAGTCGCCGCAGTCTGTCATTGACTTGCGTACGACTAAGACAGGTCTTCCTGGACCCGCAACTGTGGACGCTGCTTCACTTCAGATCTCCATGCGAGCTAAGGAGGGACAACTTTGTACTGGGCTCTTCGCTAAGATACCTGGCTGTATGCTGGCACTCGAGCAGGGTCAAAGTGTGCAACATTGAGGACTGGATGAAGACAACGTTCCAGAGGGACCTCTGCAGAAAACACGAGAGACTCGTCAGTGACTTCCTGGAGCGTGTCTGCCACATGTGAGTGTTTCTGTTTGTCTTGGCATCAACATTCATCTAATCATTGGCTTGATCTTGGACAGGCAGATGTTCTACCCTGATATATTTAGAAAGATGGAGTAACTTTAATGAAACCTACATCCACTTTCATTGGTTAAAGAAAAGCAATGACTCCAAAATTAAGTTTCCGTTATCGTTTACTCACTCATGTGTCGTTCCAAACCTTTCAAGAAGAACATTTACACAGCTTTGTCCCCTTGCCAACAGCTTTATCCAGTGGCTGTCAAGCTCCAAATAGTACACAAACAACAATATTATTAACAGAAATGTCCATACAAAAGTAATATGATAAATTTGTGTCGAACAGACCAACATTTTAGACGTTTTCGCCGTAGCGCTTGAATCACTTTTGTGCTTGCATTAATTCAAACTTGGTGCATGATGTGTTGACCTAGGTTGTACGTCAAAGACACCAAATCACATTAGATTTTTGTTTCATAGTCATGACGTGTGAAATCTGATATGTGGATCATACAGGTAATGACACATTAAGAATCAACGGTAATCAACTTTTGAAAGGGGACATTTTTATAAATTCAGTTGTTTTGTCTTGTGGACTATATGTTAACATTCTATGTAATATCTTATTCAAGACAGTGCTAAATAAAAAAAAAAAAATCAGTTTTGTGTGCTGAAGGAGACTTTACAGAGTGCTTAACTCTTGCATTGTCAATACAAGATCTTGACCAATAATTGATGCACCTCTTGATGGAAATACCATCACAACATTTATTTCCATCAAGACGTCAAGATCTTGTATTGGCAATGCAAGAGTCCAGCACTCTGTGAAGTCTCCTCCAGCACATCTCAAAGGCTTTCAATGAATTTAAGCTCTGGACTCTGGTTCGAAACATTCTTTCACTTTCCGAGGCTAATGAATCTTGACATTGTCATGCTGGAATACGGCCATGATGTGTCTTCCTACGTGGTTGTTTAAGAAATGAAAAGCTACTCACTCCATCAATTGGGTTTATAGGAACTGTTGCCAAACATATAACATGATCATAGATCCAATCATAGACTCTTAAGCATTTGCCTATTTAAATCCAAACAGCGACAGTGATCCAAGCACAACTCAATGTTTATGAATTAGTCTGGTTTAGGAAGGTACATATGTGCTTTTGATTGTTAAATAAATCCATTATATCTCTATACAAAAGATTGCAAATGGAAGATAAGACACCAACTGGTAAATTTCACGCATTGCCTGCAACAACTGGCCCATCACTCCACAGCTACAGACCCTCTCGTTCAACAGGGAGCTGTGCGACTGTCACTCAATGAATGGAAGAATAGAATTCAACACTGGCCATTCATTCACCCACATTCTTGTGTTGCAGCAATTTACTCATTTAACCAGGTTCTTATGTAATCAAAAGAATTACCTGAGCACAGAACGTTCAGAAACAACTGTTTTTGAGGAACACAGATACATTAGGACGTAGCGTGATGTTTTTTAAGGAACAGACATCAATGGTGGGAAGCCTAAAATGACTTCAGCATGAATGTTCCTCCTGTAGCCATTTAACTCCGCCAGTGCCTGACTAATGTGTCTCAAACATTCATTCCTCAAAAGTTCATCAGAAACACATTTTGGCTTTAAGCATGCACGTCATCACGGTCTTCCTTCGATAGATGCGGCTTGTGTTGGAAGCGTGCTGAGGCTGGGAATGTAGTTTGCCTACAAGTATCGAATGACATGAGGTCTGCGGTGTAGCATGCAGTGCACAGCTGAATTACCCTCTGGAGTTTTAAGGGCAGATCTGTGCAGCCTCTTCCAGGCAGCCAATAATAACGGGAGACATGATGGAGCTCTGCGGTTTCTCCCGCTGCTGTTTTGCACTGTAAACTCACTTACGAGGGAAAAAAGAAACTGTGTGATTTGGCAGAACACTCTTGAAAAAAGGTTCTTAAGTAATTCTCTGCATTGCCCTCAGATAACGGCCAAAACTTGACAAATGTGTTACGAAATGTGTACGAATGTGTTACGAAACATCAAGAGCCAGATTTACTAAACAGGGCAAATTAGTGTGAGAGCACAATTCTATAAACACACAGATGGGAGTGGAAAAGGATCATTTCCGTAATGACCAAACGCAATCTTTAACGTCTGTTTTAAGACGTGCTTTCTTTAGATTGTAAATTATGGCACAAATTGACTAGCGCAAACCTTTGTAAATCACCTAACATGATTTATTTAAATACTCTCATCCCATGAAATTTGCACTTGAAAGGGAAACTACTAAATAAATAAGCAATAAAGTCAGCTGCAAAAAGAACCCTTTTCCATGCTCTTTCAGCGGTAATAAATTACTGTTTTTAGTAAATCCTGACAGTAGTTTTTTATAATGGCAAAAGAGGGTTTGAGCTGGTGCAAGCTGTCAATAAATCTGGCCCCAAGAATTTTTAATTTCTAAATAACAATTAAGTCAAATGAAGGTGGTCTTTGCAGGTTTTTTTTGTGGAGGTTAAAGCCTGTGTGAACCGGAAGTTGCAAACAACTTCAGTGTTGTGACATATTTCCAAGGGAAACAGAATATTGAATAGAGGGTGGGGTTTTATTTTAGCACATATCCTCTCTATCCCTCGCTCAGAGCAGATTGACGGTTAGAAGAGAGTGGTTATGGATATTTAACCTAAGCTGTCAAAATGACCTCATCAGAGAGGGAAATCCATTCCAGAGTGGAAAATTTTTTTCTGTGTATTACCTTGCACTGGGTAATTGTTCACCACAATGCTAGTAATGTGAGCTAGCAAAGTAAATGGTGTCAATTTTGATTTCATGTCAACATTAAAAATTATTTGTAATAATTTATATATTTATGCTACATTTATAGGTCAGTGCATATTGGTTTCTTGGTTCTTTGAAAGGATAATTCACCCAAAAATGAAAATTAGCCCATGATTTACTCACCATCAAGCCACCATAGGTGATTGACTTTCTTCTTTCAGACAAATTACAATTGGAGTTATATTAAAAAACGTCCTGAATCTTCCAAGATTTATAATGGCAATAAATGGGGGTTGAGATTTTGAAGGCCAAAAAAGTGGATCCATTCATCATAAAAGTACTCCACATGACTCCGGGGGTTAAAGTCCTTCTAAAGCAAATCAATGGGTTTGTGTAAGAGAAATATATCTAACTTCCCTCTACTGTTGTACGCTCGTTCATGAGAGAAAGGCTTTTCAGTAAACTTAGGTGAGAAAAGATGCATCTCGTGGTTCAAACAAATAGGGCTGGGCAACAAACTCAATCTCCTCCTCTTTAAAAATTCTCATTTTAGACTCTAAGTCGTGAGCAATGTTTTGCTCTATCCTCTGTTTCTGTGTCCATCAGTGCGTCATGCAATGGCTCAGAGTTCCCTTTTTGTTTGGATCAAGACTTTGCATAATGTTTTACCGGAAGCCAGTGATTAAAGTTTATAAAGTTATATCTATATGGATCTTTTTCTTTAAAAATGCCTTGCCTCGCTTCAGAAGGCCTTTATCAACCTCCTGGAGCCGTGTGGGTATCTTTTATGATGGATGGATTAACTTTTTCTGGCCTCAAAATCTCGACCCCCAGTCACTGCCATTATAAAGCTTGGATGACCAAGGTACCAGTACATACACTTACCTAAAGGATTATTAGGAACACCATACTAATACTGTGTTTGACCTCCTTTCGCCTTCAGAACTGCCTTAATTCTACATGGCATTGATTCAACAAGGTGCTGAAAGTATTCTTTAGAAATGTTGGCCCATATTGATAGGATAGCATCTTGCAGTTGATGGAGATTTGTGGGATGCACATCCAGGGCACGAAGCTCCCGTTCCACCACATCCCAAAGATGCTCTATTGGGTTGAGATCTGGTGACTGGGGGCCATTTTAGTACAGTGAACTCTTTGTCATGTTCAAGAAACCAATTTGAAATTATTTGAGCTTTGTGAAATGGTGCATTATCCTGCTGGAAGTAGCCATCAGAGGATGGGTACATGGTGGTCATAAAGGGATGGACATGGTCAGAAACAATGCTCAGATAGGCCGTGGCATTTAAACGATGCCCATTGGCACTAAGGGGCCTAAAGTGTGCCAAGAAAACATGCCTCACATCATTTCACCACCACCACCAGCCTGCACAGTGGTAACAAGGCATGATGGATCCATGTTCTCATTTTGTTTACGCCAAATTCTGACTCTACCATCTGAATGTCTCAACAGAAATCGAGACTCATCAGACCAGGCAACAGTTTTCCAGTCTTCAACTGTCCACTTTTGGTGAGCTTGTGCAAATTGTAGCCTCTTTTTCCTATTTGTAGTGGAGATGAGTGGTACCCGGTGGGGTCTTCTGCTGTTGTAGCCCATCCGCCTCAAGGTTGTGCGTGTTGTGGCTTCACAAATGCTTTGCTGCATGCCTCGGTTGTAACGAGTGGTTATTTCAGTCAAAGTTGCTCTTCTATCAGCTTAAATCAGTCGGCCCATTCTCCTCTGACCTCTAGCATCAACAAGGCATTTTCGCCCAAAGGACTGCCGCATACTGGATGTTTTTCCCCTTTCCAAACAATTTTTTGCAAACCCTATAAATGGTTGTGCGTGAAAATCCCAGTAACTGAGCAGATTGTGAAATACTCAGACTGGCCCGTCTGGCACCAACAACCATGCCACGCTCAAAATTGCTTGAATCACCTTTCTTTCCCATTCTGACATTCAGTTTGGAGTTCAGGAGATCGTCTTGACAAGGACCACATCCCTAAATGCATTGAAGCAACTGCCATGTGATTGTTTGATTAGATAATTGAATTAATGAGAAATTGATGCAGGTGAGTAATAATCCTTTAGGTGAGTGTAGATTGTTTCCTCAAGAGCTAAAATATGAAATGTTTGTAGCATTTATGGGACCAATTTGAAACTTTTTTTAAGAATGAAAAACAAGTATAAATATGGCTACATCTTGACATGATATCAGTAAGGTTTTTGAGTTGGATATACTGTATGGTTACTTCTTAATAATTAAGTTCTTGATGTTCTTTATATGTTCTTCAGATCATCATGTTAGTTTCTGGTCTTTCAAAAGAATTAAAACACAAGAACTAGATCATGCTAAGGTTCTCTTATGACACCAGGAAACAGAATTATCCAAATATCCAACACAACTTGAGATGGTTTTGGAGGGTTCTTGAGAGGATTGATTAGGGTTAAAAAAGGGTTCATCAGCATAATGATGGTTGTTCCTTGACCAGAGAAAACTGGAGCAACACATGATGAAATTGGAGAGAAGTAGAAAGAAGTCCCTCCCTTCTGAGCTTTCCTCTCAAGATTTGCATTGGCAGGTGGAGCCTACAATCAGTTCTTTGTTGATGAGGGTGGAATGCACATGTGCGTCACATTCACTGTGGATTGTGTGTGCGTCTCACTCACTTTCCTACAAAGACACACACACTGACTGACGCCATTGTGGCAATATATTTCAGCTGCAGGAAATTTTAGGGCCTAGGGAAGAGTCTCAGTCTCAGATGGCGTTATTATGTAGGGATATAGTTTTATTCATCCATTAAAACCCTGCTTTCTTTCTCTTTCTTGAAAACCTAGTGCAAATAACTGTTGCCATCCACCAAAAGTTAAAACTGAATTCAGAAATGTTCATGGCCAAAAATGCATACATAAATAAAAAATAAAAAAACACCTGTCCAGGTTTCTAGTGAAAAACATCTATAATTAAAAAAAGATATTTTTACTTAGATAGTAAAAGAATATGACAATGGTTAAGGATAATATATTTTAATTAGGGCTGTCAATCGATAAAAAAAATCGAATTAATTACATACTTTGTGATTAATCTAAATGAATCACATACATAATTTTTGCTGTGAAAGTATACTCAATATTTAAATTCAAATGAATCAATTAATTATTAGCATTATGGACATTAAAGTTAAAAAAACTCTTTATCATTATTATTATTTTCACTGTTCAAAAATTGGCCATAACAATCAACAATATGAGCAAGTATGCTGAGGAAATAAATTCAAAAGTGCTTCAGGAAGAAGTATATAGCCTCAGTTGTATATGTATTTATGTATGTATGTATTTACAGTTTTTCACTGTACATACAAGGAAACTGGTCTGCAGGACATTGCGATCCATTATTAAGGGAATTGCTCAGTCGGTCACATACAGATTTGCTAAGTCGGCGTTTCAGTATATGTTTCCATGGAGCACTGTAATCTGTTTAAAAGTCCAATCCAAATTAAAATGCATATAAACACCCCAATCGGAATAAAAATGCCCAAACCGAAATTGTAATTAGCCTGAGAATGGATAAACCTTTCCATGAACCAATCAAATGAAATATTCCACCATGTAAACGACCCATGTATGTCCTTCTGTGATGTGATCATAGACCGTAATATATGCATAGACAGTAATATATAAAATATATACGGCATAATAGTAATATCAGTAATATTCGGTAATGTATAGTAAAATACAGCACGCACCTCCACCACGGAAGAGCATACACCACGCTAACATTTAAGAGGGTCGCACACCGGATCGAAGCTCAGTGTCACATTTATCTCACACCGGACTTGCACATTATATACGCGCAAGCTCAGTTTTGAATCAACTTCTGACAGAAGAGCTGCACGATTGGTGTATCTTGTAGCTAGGGTGAAATCAGTATGTACATTGACGATTTGAAGGAAAATATAATATACATTTAATATAAAACCTTGAAATGGTGCTCTGTGGCGTGGCAGGATTTTAAACAACTTCCTGAATCGCCACGGACAGGCGCCGAATGTCGCCGCCGGTGTGCTTCCACTCATTGAAAAAATGTGTTCAAATTTTAAGGAGAGGCGTAGCGCATTTTTCTGAGGTCTAAAACGTTTTATTTCGTAACAACACATAATGTTAGCATAATGACACAGACATAGCATCTCATCTTGACAGCGTTTGTCCCAGGCAGTTTTTACTTACAGTGCGGTTTGAAGATGATGACTGCTAGAGTAATAATCACGGGGCAGGTCGTACCTCCGGATTAACTTTAATCCTTTGATGCAGCGGCATAGCACCAAATTTTGTGCCCTGGGTACAAACCATCTTGCTGGGCCCCCGTACCAAATACCATAGAGATACCAATGGGTGGGGTATTGCATTTTTATCATAAAAATACTTAAAATGTAAACAAAATAAGCCATTTGTACATAAATTCTATACAAATGTTAGTGCATGTATATGTATAGAAAACTGACTTCTAAGGCACCACACACACACACTTTTTTCAACACTTCCATCAAGCCGTTTTTTTTTTCTATAAGTAAATGTTCCAATCAATGATCAAGGTGTCCCATACTTTCAATATTTTTAACAAAAACATGGCTAACAGCGTTCATGGCTCGACTCATTGAAACTGTTTTCCAAGATGGCTCCTGTCTGTAAACGCATAATGTACTGTATTTATATAGTATCTTCTTCTTCTTTCGGCTGTTCCCTTCAGGGGTCGCCACAGTGAATCATCTGCCTCCATCTAATTTAATCTAGCCCCAGGAGGTCACACGCCAGTATAACTTTTTTGCCGGTCCCAAGCCCGGATAAATAGAGAGGGTTGTGTCAGGAAGGGCATCCGACGTAATTTTTTTGCCAATTTTTCCGTCATTATGCGAATCACGAATGTACTGTATTTATATAGTATCTTCTTATTAAACTGTTTGTACACTTACAAAGTTTTCAATGCTTCGGTTTGCATGTAGGGACCCTCATTATGCTACCGTGTTAGTGTGAGGCTATTTTGAGCCTTGTTAGTGGTTCTAACTAGCGATTTAATTCTACCTTTTCTATGCCCCATGAACTAGTGTTATAAGCTAATCTGTTTTTTAGAGATACAACTCTTTACATTCTATTTTCATGAAAACGCATCCCAGAGAACGATCTACTCGGTTATCGGGTGTTTATTAGGTTTATTTTTCACCGTTGTTGTCCTTTAAACCATACACGGCCTACATTCCTACAGTTAATATTTTGATAAGCCGTCTTAAATTATTGATGGAAATAATTCGTCATTTAAAATGACGATGACAATATTTCTTCAATGTCACTTTTAATGACCAACGGCTTTAATCTTTTGTAGACCTTTGGCTCCACAACAAGGAATTGAATGAACTTGTTATGGATATTGCACATGACGAATACCACAATTTCCCCAAACAGGCTATTAGAAATGAAAACATAAAGAATGGAACTGCATCTGACCACATTCATCTGATTCATCGGTGTCAGACTTTTTTTGTTGACATTCTTGGCACAGACCGATCATGATGCCGCCTGAGGGAAAAGAAGTCTGTAGACTCAGTCCCATGGCACTAGGCACACCCTCCACACTGTCACAAGTGACTTTAGCCTATAGAAAGACTACTGTCACTGTGATAATTCTTTGAGTTCAAAGAAAAAGCATTAAATAGAATTCCTGGTAAATTACCAAGCAACGTACGTCCTGCCACGTGTGGATGTCTATAGTGGTTGCGTCCACATGGGGAAACAGTTATGGTACACCCAGCTTCATTCTCAGAGGCAAAGTAAAATAAGACTTAGTGAAGTCTTTGTTAGTTTTTTTTTTTTTTTTTACAAAAAAAAAACCCTGTTTGGAGGTAATGCCTGTGCTTTACAAACATCTGCACAAGAGAAAGGCAGAGCTACAAGAGGAAGGCATGCTTATGTAACCAGAGATGATGCGACTCATATATCTGGCGTGTTTACTTCATCTGTCCAACTCTGGAAGCTCCTCCTGCTCAAACACAATGGCTGAAAGCTGCTCCAGCAATAACCATCTAACCAACGATCCCAGAGGCTTCGAATTCTTGTCAGCCTCTCTCATCCTTCCTCTCCTGTTGATCCCTTTATCAGACTGTCTGTGTCACAGATGGCCGTCTGTGTTAATGAAAGCAATGGCACGTGTGGCGTGAGATCTGCCCCATGGCCAGGGTTATTGGGACAGTGCTCATAACACTTACAGGCGGCTGGAATGTGCCGGTCTCACATGTGGTTAAGTGGTAAGATTATGTAAGAGTTTATATAATCTGCATCAGTAAACGTGAATGACATCTCAAAGCTACAGCCATTAGCTCGCTCCATGTGAGCGTGTGTGAGTGTTGACCCAGTGTGAGTCCACCAGCAGGCTGCAGCAGAGGAGAAACACGGACACACAGAAGGGGGACTCTCCAGAAGCCGGTACAGAGGGTTCCTGCTGCCCGAGCTCACTGGTGTGGGCATGGGAAACGGTTCGGCTTTCAGCTGGTGCGATGTTGCAAGAGCACCAGCTGTGTTTATGTGGCAAAAACAGCTGATACAGCAAACACTGACTTAAGGGAATGTTTTTTGTTATGCTACAGGTATGCTTACCATGCGAATGCCTGGTGGGGCCGCATAAATTACTGCCTAAACAGTCTTGGTTACAGTTTTTGACAGCATGGCTCATTTATTATATAGTCTGCCACCTAATGTGCCCCCTGAGGAATAAACAGCATTCGCAATGCAGTAAACTAGCATGTTTTCCAGCCAGTTACTCTCTGGCGGCTGCTTTTCTTACAAGCAGTGACTACATTTATACAATGCATCTCATATTTCTCACTGTCTAGTCACTTAAAGCTGTCTTTTTTGATGAAAATAGCTTCTTTGAGTCCAGATGAATGTGTCAAGACATACTGAGCTGATAAATACAAGCTGAGCCGTTTGTCAAAAAAGTCTGTTTTCTGTCACATGCTGCATCTGAAATAAAAGTTTAAAAAAATTCACCCCCTCACAGTTGTCATGAAGGTCAAAATTAGCCTTATAGACAATTTGTACCAGGCTGTAAACATGTTTTTTTCTGCTGTAAAGTTGAGAATTTTAACATGGGGCTCAATGAGATTCTGCTCCCTTCTGGAGTCTGTCCCTAGTGGCCAGTTGAGGAATTGCAAGTTTAAATTACTTCCGTATTGGCTTCAAGAGAGATCACGGGAGGTTGTTGCTTGAAGTGTACATTTGATGGGCACTTTACTATCCCATGAGGCCACGGGATTTATGAATGGAGGTGAAGCAACGCAACTGATGTTTTTCAGTTGGCTGAATTGAAATTTTGTGAACTGATACATTTTTCATCTGGCCAAATTGAAAGTCTGTAAATTGATGCAATTTAATTCACAGAAATTCAATTCAGCCAACTGAAAAATTTTGATGTGATCAGTCACTTGAAATTTTTCAATTGGAGACCTGACATTTTTTTACAGTGTAAATACACATATATAACATACTTGTGTTAACCCAACAGTACACAATTTCGGACACACTGTTTTTAAAAGATTTCTCTGCTGATTGAGAATTCAGACCAGCCTAACCTGGCAACACTGGCTCAACCAATGGGGTGAGTTTTGGGGTGGGGCTATCTGTTTGTTGGGCCAATGGCAGATGGAAACCTGATTAAATGCTATTGATTTTATTGGTGCTTTTAATAAAATCTTAACCAATTATATTAATAATTTTCTTAAGTTCTGTCACACAATATCATTCTGTAAGTGTATTTTTGTTGTTGTTATATTACTTTCTTCTGTCAAAGTTTCTTGTTAAATTATTCTATCCAAGTGTAAGTTCGTGCAAAACACTGTCTCTGTGGCGTTTTTAAAACATGACATGGCAACACTGACTCAACCAATGGGATGATTTTTGGGGCGGAGCTAAGTGCGTGTTTTACCAATAGCATGACAAGGGAGTGTACAGAAAACCAGTTTGGATGGTTTTGATTTTATTGCCGCTTCTAATATGAGTTTAGCAAATTATTAATTTATTTAAGTTCTGTCACACAGTTTTCTTTAAAAGCACAATATATAAGATTTTTGGATTAAAATATCTAAAAACCACGAGAACTGTGTTATATAGGCTAACTGACTTACATTATCTCAAATGTTTCCAAGAATGTTTAAATCCAAAGAAATAAGCCATGTTTACCAGAACTCACTGTCCAAGTATTTATCAAACCCGCATTAACCCCATAACCTTGATTTTATTTTGAAACCAATGAAACACTCATCTTTTATATATTCTGTTTTATTAGACAAGGAAACAACTGATTGAACAGACAGAAAATTAATTGTACAATAGTACAGCATTTTCTCTGTCATACCATATGTTTTAAAAATGAATTGCATGCCACTTAACAACACAAGACATCCAGTTTTTATTTATATAATATTCTAATATCGATCTAGCTGTCTGCAGTGTGCAACAAGGGTCTCATAGCAGTCACTGAGCGAACACACAGAGTAATGTTAACACAATTTTCAACACACTCAAATGTATCTAAAATGATAAAACAGCTGCGTTACCCCACATACGCATGACCGGAAGAAGCGGAAGCAGCGACTGTGGCATAATTAAAGTCCTCCTGCTATCGAGCCGTGTGTCGCACTTGTCTCTCATTAGGAATCGCTTCAACGGCCTTGTTCAGCTCCCACAACACTCGGCCCTGCTCTGCTTCATACTACAGTAACGTTAATAATCTCATCCATGAACAAGATTTCTGCCTACACTATCCTGTAGTGTCCTGTCCCGATTCGTCCGGCTGTGAGGTGAAGACGGCATCTCTCAAGATTCCGTGCTCAGTCTTGGCGACATCAAGCTATGCCTTTGTTTTGAATAGGTGACCTCTAGTGGTGATAAACTACATAGTGTGCCTTTAATTACTTTCTTCTATCTAAGTATTTATTTGTATGTTGAATCTCAGTCTTTGTGGTGCTTTTAAAACATTATTCTTTGTTTGAAAATAGCATGCATAGCAACACGGGATCAACCAATAGCATGAGTTTGGGGGTAGAGCTATCAGTTTAATTGATCAGTCACACACAAGGGGAGTGTTCTGGGAAACCTGTTTGGGGGAAAAAAATCAGCACAGAAATGACACTGAATGAATGAATGAATGAATGAATGAAGCATTTATATAGCGCTTGCATATGTACTACTGTACACGTAAAGCGCTTTACACTCATGTCAGGGGTCTCTCCTCAACCACCACCAGTGTGCTCACCACACACCAGCGATGGGTGGAGAGGAGAGAGGGTGATAGAGCCAATTCATTGGATGGGGATTATTAGGAGGCCATGCTTGGTAATATCCAATCGAGGGGATTTGGCCAGGACACCAGAGATACACCCCTATTCTTTACGAGAAGTGCCATGGGATTTTTAATGATCAGAAAGTCAACACTTTAACAGACACTTGTTTGTTATTCCATAATTCACTATTCCAATCAGGAATATAGCAAGCAAACATTTATGCACTGCATGTTGCTCTTAAGTATTATTATAAAATGATAAAATACTGCTTATTTCTGTCATATAGCATGACTAATTCTGCTTCTTGTTTCATTAGGTGTCCGAATCTACTCTCGCTGACTCTGTCTGGATGCGGGCACATTACGGATCACAATGTCATCAACGTGCTACAAAGCTGCAGGAGGCTACGCAGCCTTAGTCTAGAAAACTGCGCTCGGATGACTGACTCCGTCCTCCAGGCTGTGGTGGACCACGGCAACAGCCTCAAGGAGGTGAGGGTGGACTTCTGCCGTAACGTGACCCAGACAGGGCTGCAGGAGGTCAGAGACAAGAGACCAGAAGTGCACCTGAGCGCATTACACAGTGCGGATATGATTCCAGACAGCAAGCCTGAGGAGAAAACTCAGATCAGGAGAGCTCTGCAGAAGTTCTTGATCTTCTCCTGACAGCTGGAAGCTACCTAGAGACTTCATGTCAAGTTGAGGTTCACAACATTGCCCAGTACTATTATGTTTTATTTCACTCTTGATATTGATTTTACACTTGGGGTTTCTTTTGCAACTCCTTATTTTATCATTTCAAAAGTTTCTATGACACACCGTCAAGTTTTAATTCCTATTTTGTTCAAATTTTTTGTTTACATTCAGTCTTACAACCTTTCTAATATTTTATTTGATCAGCATTCTCATTTTAAACAATTTTTTTGTACCTTCGCTGTCACGGGTTGTTTTTCATTTATTTGTTTGTCCATTTGGCCGTATGAAATGACTCACCGGTCAAGTAAACAGTTCAAAGACTAAGTATTTGATATCCAGGGCAGTGGCCCAATCAACACATTTCAACAAAATCTTAGGTTTTGATTATTAAACGTTTGTGAACTCTGTGAAGGGCTCTATTTCTTAAAAGCACAGCTTGTTTGGGTTGCATAATCAAAGGTTTGTTCTGGAATGAATACTAGTTGGTTATTCTCATTGTGGGTTTTGGACTTCCTGCTAGTTATGCAAGAACAATATTTGACCGAGCACAGGTTTACAGCCTTGCAGCATGACTTTTATTAAGCAATAATGTGCGAGAGGCTGTACTATATTTTGAATATATTGTGAATCATATCATGTTGAGCACAGCACGCCAGAAGGACTTTATTCACAATATAGCATGGCCTTGGGTGCCTTATTGAGCCTATAAAACCTTATTTCATTAACCAAATTAGAAAACAGTTCTAGTCCTGATTGCTGATTGGTCAACACAGCACTTCAGCCATACTAAAAGACACACACACACACACACACACACACACACACACACACACACACACACACACACACACACACACACACACACACACACACACACACACACACATATATACACACCAAATTTCGGTTTACATATCAAGTTCTGTATTTTCTAGCAGAATGATGTGACAATGAATTTGCTTAATAAAGTGATTTTTGTTTTTATAAATTTATTTCTCTTTTTTTTCAATGATGTACTATATAATTCCTGTACATTTAGACTATGCACTTTAAAAAATAGCATAGTGTAAGAACTTCTTTATGTATGCAGGTGTGTCATTGACATTGCCCGGCTTTGACACATATATGTGACTCTGAGCCACAAAACCAGTCATGGGTATATTTGTGGCAATAATCAACAATCCATTGTATGGGTAAAAATTATACATTTTTTTTTTTTTGCCAAAAATAATTAAGATATTAAGTAATGATCATGTTCCATGAAGATATTTAGTAAATTTCCTAATATATATAAAATATTCTTATTAGTGCTAATATGCATTGCTAAGGACTTTATTTGGACAACTTTAAAGGCAATTTTCTCAATATTTAGATTTTTTTGCACCCTCAGATTCCAGATTACTATTTTGAAACACGAAATGGGTTGCAAGGAGATACGTGCGTATATTTCGGACACAGAGAATATTATTTTACCAAGATGCTAAATTGCTTTGGTAATTGTTTACCTGTTAATTAATACATTTATTGAACATTGGTGCCTTTTTATATTGCTGTTTTATAATTTATATATATATATAAGGGCTGTCAATCAATTAAAATATTTAATCGCGATTAATCGCATGATTGTCATGAGTTAACTCGCGATTAATCACAATTTAATCGCGCATTTTTAGCAATTGTAAATGTATCTTAAATTAAGATTAAATTAAGTTTTTAATACTCTAATCTACATGGTATGGACAAATATGCATGCTTTATGCAAATGTACGTTTATTATTAGTGAAACCATACTTATTCAATAATAATCAATAATACAGCATGAAGACTAGATGTATCAAAGGTCATAGATGTTTATCAAAGAACTTGCTAATGTCTCTTAAGCCTAAACTTAAACATTAAGAATAAGCAGTGATTTCTCTCATTTTAAGAATATAAAGGGAGTTTTTACACTCTCAGTTAGTTCAGAGCAGGGCACAGTTCGTATGAAAAATTGGTAATGTAAAAGCTGTCATGCGGACCTGTGAGCTCACTGGTACCACACCATACCTGGAGGAGGTCCATATTCCACGAGTAGGAATATAGTGCGGCCCCTTTAAGAGATGCGTGTTTCCCTTTTGAACTGCCGGTATCTTGTGTGTGTGTGTGTGCGTGTATGTGTGTGTGTGTGTGTGTGTGTGTGTGTGTGTGTGTGTGTGTGTGTGTGTGTGTGTGTGTGTGTGTGTGTGTGTGTGTGTGTGTGTGTGTGTGTGTGTGTGTGTGTGTGTGTGTGTGTGTGTGTGTGTGCGCGCCGAACTGTGCTGCGACTCACACGAACAGTGTCGGAAACATGGACTCGGGAGCACTCTTCATCAGAAAAGTAACGTGCATTCGTTTTAGCTGATTTTAATGTATTTAGTTCAATAAAACACATGTACTGATGGTGTTAATGATTTACCTCAGACATGTGAGAGTGAGCTTGCAGTGTATCGTGTTCGGACTGCAAAGAATGTGCTCAGTGAAAAAACGCACTTTTCTTTATTAAAGACCTGGAGTCTAATAAAAGTTAAAGGCAAAAACTGCACTTTTGATTTAGAATATTAATGTTAATGTCAACCCTTTTCTTTCCCTATTAATATTTGCTGTTGCATTCTTCGAGTCTATCCTGCTCTCACTTTTTCCAACTACGGGCTATGCCACGGATAAAACAGAAAATGCGCGCTGCTGGTAGCAGGTATATTAGGCTTCTGTCACTTTAAGACCTAACGCACAAATCCATTATACTGTTACACAAAAAAAGAATTACTGGCTGCTGCCGATATCGCTTGAGTAGGTACTTAGGGATATAAAGTGTCCATCATGCGCACTTCAGAATCTCATCGGAATAAGTAGGGCATCTGACAACTTTTTGCCTTTTCTTTATGAGTACTGTGAATTTTGTCACATACTGTTTTTCACCTACTATATAGTAGGAAAGTATGTGATTACAGATGCTACATGAAAACTCACCAAGGCCTGCATTTTGACATTAAGCCCGCTTGGAGTTACTGAAAAAAAAATTTCCTCTCTTGTGCCGGTTTGACCTTTTTCAAGTGCATGTAATCCAGCAAACACAAACGCACTGTTTCCTCAACCCCCCCAGGACATCATCAAGACCTTATGAAGAACAATCACACATTCTGTCCCTAAATAGTCCGTAATATTGTTGGAGATAAATTTAGAAAAACAAAATAATTTGTAATAAGTCTTAACAGAAAGTCCCTTGTTTTACAGCCAGCGTTCTCCACAGGATGTTCCCCGCAATGGATTGAAGGCTGGAGGGTGAAATAATATTAGGATAAATTTTTCTCTCTCTCTCATTGTTATCAGTATCTCTTTCCAACTCTCGCTCTCTTTCTTTTGCTCTATGTTTTGTACTTTTCAAGTTACATAAGGAAATGTCTGGGGGGAAAAAAACAGTTATTTATCAGTCTGTTATTGTGCAGTTCGAAATGGAGATGGTTAGATAACGTCTGGTCTAATCGATACTTTACAACAATTCCCATGACCTGGGCCATCATCCCGGGCCTGTGACTCATGACCCACCCATAGAACTTTTGTCCCGGGAACTCGTGAATTCAAGCATTGGCACTGGCTGGGATATTTCATAAGACTTTGAGAGGTCAAATGAGCCGCAAAACACGATCAGCATGCTGTGATTGCCTAAATCAGGTATTTCTTTGTTGTGGATGCCAATACCCTTCAAGTGCTTACGCAATCCAGTTAGCGTTTGATAATATCAAGAGTCCAGCAAACAGATTTAGAAAGGCTGAAACATTAGGCACTATTTATATGCATGATCACGTGTAAGCAATCAGCAAGTGAAGCCAAGAAACTGTAGTAGCCTTTCAAAGAAAAAGAAAAAAGTTGATGTTTTTGCCAGAGTGTAGACCTTTTTTTCCCCTAAAAACAGACTAGTTAACACCCATGGGCAACTTTAAGGTTGGTGTTGATTGGCTGTAGACAGCAATGGGCCTTTAATGTGTTTGATTTGCCTGAAGCTACACGGGTTTGTGTTGCTTAGGTTACGGTTGTAAAGCGTTTGATCTGTGAAGTCTACTATAGGCAAACACATTCTCTGAGGAGGTCATAAAACATGCTCCATATCACAAGAACTATTTGTTCTGTTTTCATTTTTTTGTTATCACACAGATTATGCTTATGTAGAGGTAGGCGAGTTAGACTTTAGTAATAGCAGACAAAAATGTAAAAAAAAAAATCTTTAAAATTGTTTGTTTTTATTGAGACAGCAAATGTCATAGGACCTTCAAAAAGTAGCTGTTTCAATATGTTGCAATCTTTTGCAACATTCTTATGAATTCCAGGTTAAGATTGTGAGCCTGAAAATTGCTTTCTCAATCAGGCATGATGTTATGACCAGGTGAAGTGAGTAACACTGATTATCTCTTCATTACTGCACCTGTTAGCGGGTGGGATATATTAGGCAGCAAGTGAACATTTTGTCCTCAAAGTTGATGTGGGCAAGCGTAAGGATTTGAGCGAGTTTGACAAGGGCCAAATTGTGATGTCTAGACGTCTGGGACAGAGCATCTCCAAAACTGCAGCTCTTCTGGGGATCAAAAGTCGTCCAAGGATGGAACAGTGGTGACAGGGTCATGGGCGGCCAAGGCTCATTGATGCACATGGGGAGCGAAGGCTGATCCATGTGGTCTGATCAAACATATGGGCAACAGTAGCAAAAAAAGCTCAAGAAGTTAATGCTGGTTGTGATAGAAAGGTGTAAGAATACACAGTGCATTGCAATTTGTTGGGTATGGAGCTGCATAGCTGCAGACCAGTCAGGGTGCCCATGATGACCCCCTGTCTACTGCTGCCAACCACGGAGCAATGGAAGAAGGATGCCTGCTCTGAGAAATCACGTTTTCTTTTACAACATGTGGGTGGCCCAGTGTGTGCGCATTGCTTTCCTGGGGAACACATGGCACCAGGATGCACTATGGGAAGAAGACAAGCCGGCAGAGGCAGTGTGATGCTTTGGGCAGTATCCTGCTGGGAAACCTTGGGTTCTGCCATTCATGTGGATGTTACTTTGACAGGTACCACCTACATAAGCATTGTTGAAGACCATGTACACCCTTTCATGGAAACGGTATTCCCTGGTGGCTGCGGCCTCTTTCAGCAGAATAATGCACCCCACAAAGTTAATATGCTGCCATCTTTAACATCATTATACCTGAAGTTTGCAAGTTTACAACATTGCTGTCTTTATACGTGTCCTTTTTGTACAACCTTATGGAAAATACCTAACAAAAATATCACAGTATGTTTCCAACATCTACAACCTTGTTTGAATGCTTGACAAAGTTCTGACAAAAAAAGCTGAAAAAAACCCCAAACCAAAACAATTCTCAATAAGTTGCCCTCTTTGATGAATTTTGTGTGTAGGTGAATTTTCCTTTGAAATATTTTTACTCTAACAATATAACACTGAATTAAACCTTTCTTTTAATCTTTTAAAGTATATGCTTTACTTTAAAAACCTCTAAACAAATAATAAAATATTGTGTAGAAACCATATTTACATACTAGAAGTAATGCAGCACCTGCCACCTGACCACAGAGACCTCAGTGCTTGGGACACAATGACTGTAACATTGGATCGTTTTTGAGTATAAATGTTAGTCTAGAAATCTAGACGCACCCTAGCGGCAGCAAATCTAATCTGCCCGAGAGTGTCGTCTAGCAACTCTCAATAAAGTTCTGAGCTGTATTCCCCTAACTCTTGCCGGGCCAATCACATCGTGTATAGAGTCGGTGGGCGGGGCCATAATGACGACGGCCGAGTTCCGTTTGCGTGCTTCTAGTAAACACAGAAACTGGCGAACGGCGGTCTTTCGAATCAGCTTTGACCGCGACTATAGACTTGGAGTTAAGCTTTTCTCTGAGAAAAGAACGGCACTGAAGTCATTCGGAGTTCGGAGTTTTGCTGACCGGATACGGCAAATGTTTAATCTATCAACGAGCTCCGCTTCACCTTCGTTGCTCTGGTTGGTTGTAGAAAAAAACCCCGTCAGATGTCACAACATGGGAAGTTACGAAACCTAATAACAAAAGCAATGATAAAATAGTGTAAATAGAGCTGGAAAACAAAGAAAATCCACCTTATTAAATATGAATGCCCCATTGCATGATGGGAACACCAGTATCATAAAAATTAAGTAGGTTTTACTGAATTTTATAATGTTGCTATTAATGCTGTAATCCTATAAGCTTGAATTGAGTACTAACATAGAATTTACTTTTTCTTTTTTTCTTGCTTGAACTAACTTTTTCATGTAGAAATTACATTTATTTTTCTGCAGTATTTACTTCAACACTAGAAGAAAGTATACTTTTAGTCTATCTTTTATGTACTTAGAAATTGCAAAAGTATACTTGACGGGGTCTGGATATATTTTGCCCTGCACTTGTAGCCTACTCAATCTTTTGATTGAAATCTACTTAAAAGTATAATAATTATTAGAAAACCAGTTTAGCTTTAGTTTAGTTCTTCGATTATATATATATATATATATATATATATATATATATATATATATATATATATATATATATATATATATATATATATATATATATATATATATATAAAGCTTACACAATCAATGTATTTTTTATAATTACCTTTTTTATATAAATTTTTATTATTTATTGACAAGTAACAAACATCGCATACAATATTACAAAACATATGAACTTTTTGTCATATTGCACATGAACGCCCTCACATTTTGAAACCTGAATGCAATGATCTCGTAATCACGACTTGATTACGGAATGAATCAAGGAATGATCAAATTTCCGATAGCACGTTAAGGCAGCATTAGTCTCCGTGACGCAGCTGGGCTGGTGTTAGAGATGTGCTAAAGCGTTTTGATTCATTTCTCCGTGGTTATAAGGAGTAGAGACATGTTTAAAACGCGCCTAAAGCGTTTCGATTCATTTCTCCGTGGTTATAAGGAGTAGAGACATGTTTAAAACGTCCTATGAATCCTAATTTTCTCAGCTTTAATTTCCCATTCATGACTTGATCCTTTAAATAGAGTAAGCTATATGAACTGTAGTAGACAACGCCCAGTAGCCTACACGCCCCTCTGACTGTAAACGCTAACTTTGCGTAGATACTTTTTATACGATTTTTCACTCACCTCTTTTGGTGAATCTTTGGTGAATCTTTTCTACATTTTTCCTCTCCTCTCCGGTTCACTTCACATATGGCTTCTCAGCATCCCTCAAAGACTTCCTTGCTCTGTCCTTCCATTCATTCATGTTCGCGCTCCTTTTTTGCCGAGGTTTTGTCTATTAATGTCCGCAGCGGACATGAAAGCAACCGGTGTCTCCATTTTCCGTTTGTGGACATAGACGTTTTTTCCACGTGGGACTATTTTAAAGTTTAAAATACAGAGTTTTGGTCACGCGAACACACCCCTGAAGTGATTCTGAATACAAAGTGGTACTCATACATTCAAGTGACATTTTTTTTGGACTTGTACATTTTTTTCGTCGCATGAACACATTAAGGATTTTAAGTATACTTGGCTTGTAGTTGTGTTTACTATTTTGATTATTAAATAAATTGTTCACATAGTTTTACATACTAATTTTGAGTATCTGAATTTCTGAGTAGACTATAGCTCCACTGGTAGTGTCATTTATTTCAAATCTACTTTACTCTTTTCCCCCCATTCACTGAATTTTCCAGCTATACATGTTTTCACTGTTATATGATAGGAGGAGATATTACACACCTTCTGAATGAGTACAGAATCTTCTGATCGAAACGCAGGTAAAGAAGAAGCAGAAACAAGAGATAGAATATTGCTCACGCAACTGTAAATCAATGCAACCATCATTAAAAACAGCATATGTTGAAGCTATTTTATATGGAAGCAATACTATTTTAAGTTCATTTAGTAAAACCTGAGAAAACCTGTGTTGCAAAGAAATTGTAATGTAAACAGTTGACCAGTGATCTAGTATGATGTAATTTGATTGGCTGTTAGATTTAGCATGAAAGAAATAGAACCCCGCAAATTAGTCAGAAGCCACTGGACTTTGGAGCAACACAGTCTTTTGACCTACACGGAACGGCACATATAATTTGTAAGAAAAGTATATCCTAAGTTTTTATTTTTTATGTTTTGCGATTCATAATTAAACAGTCAAACGAAGAACTTTGGATTCAAGACTTTTATTCACTGACGTTTTGTGTTGAGTTCAAAAGAATTTTAAAGTCCTAAGCTAGTGAGTAAGCTTGTTGCACTCACAGCATATATAAGCTCAAAACTGCCTAACTTTACTGAATGAAATGCCTAACCCATGAACATGAAACAACTGTTCATTTCAAGGGGTGAAATGCGTTTTTATGCATAGCCTACTGAGTTTTTTTACACTGTTAAAGACTTGGATTCCCATACTAAACATGGACAATGTAAAAAATAAAATAAAAAGTTGGACGTTTGATTGAGTATTTCTGTGTCAAAAATACTCCTTCCAGTTTCTCACAAGTTTCAGAACGTTTCTTTAGTGTATGGGTCTGTCTGACATCAGATATGGCGGAATGTCCTTGTACAGGCTCTTCTCCCGAAAGGGCGGGCGCGCGCACGCGACTAGAGCAAAAGGGCAAACGCTCACCGGCTGCACACTGCAGTCAAAGCTGGACTTCACGAAATCAACAATATCACCAAAGAAGTGTGTTTTTGGTTGTCAGGGCAAGATAACCCTGTACAGCTTTCCAAAGAACCCAGCGTAAATGGGACAGTGGATGAAGTTTGTTGTTCTGGAGCAGCAACGGAGTTGTGGAAGTGTTTTTGTTTGTTCCCTGGCATTTCAGCGGCAATGGTTTATAAACAAAGACCAGTTCAGGTTTGTAGCTCGTCTAATGTTGAAAGATGGAGCGGTTCCAGTGATTAATGTTCACGGACGTATGTTGGAAGCAGGTGGTGAGTAAAACTGCTTCAAATGTCTTAAGTGTTGTTAGCTAATCGACTCAAATACGATACTGTTCCATTGCTTTTCTATGTAAACGCGCACTAGTCTAAACAATTCCGCTTGCTACTGCTAACATTAAATCGCATTAACGTTTGGTCCATAAACCAAATTATGTCCTCATCAAACCACAAGTAAACACACACAAACTTTCTAAAATTTGCACGAAATGCAGTTGCAGTACATACCTGATAGAGACGTCCTGTTGTATTGTTGCTGCTTCTCCTGTTCAATTTCAACCTTTAGATCTGGATCATTTATGTATGGTTAAATCTGATTGATCTCCATGGTTTATTTAGGATAACGTTTTCTTTTCCACGTTTAGATTTTAGACGCTCTCAACGCAAAAGATGTGCACGCTTGTGATTCTTTAGCTCCGCCCATGATATACGCCTCCAGCCGCTCGTTTTTGTTTTTTCCGGAAAGACTCTGTACAGCACATCTTTTTTTTAAATAAATATAATAAAACTAAAGAATTTTCTGAGATATGAAGTATGTAATGCTACTTTATAGGTACTCAAGATTGACATGAGATTGAGAGTGTCTCACCCCCACCCCTTTTGACTATACTTCATTAAATGAACTTGAAGTATACTTAATTTTTCTAAGGCCTCTTACGGCCTTCGTCAGGCATTTCTTTTTGTCAGAAGGTTGTCTCAATCCGTCGTTGCCGCTTACATCCTTTTTATGAACATAAGACAGGAATGTCTGAAATTTCATTACACTGGAATCTCTAATGAATTGTTGAGAAATGCTCAAATCGTAATAATTCTAAAGCACATTGTATAAATTCAGCTTTTGAGAGGAAAAATGTCAAATGCTGGGCATCAGATGCATATTTTTACTTTTTTTTTAAACTTTTTTCAAACAAAAGTCCAAACCACAATTTGTTCAGATCAAGAACTTCAATGCCTCACAGCAATTTAGATAAACCTCAAAGCAAATTGCTTAAAATGCACCACAGCCATTTTTTCCAGGTGTGATCGTTTATGTGGGATTAGGAGGTCCATATAAGACCATATAAGAGCCAGTTTCCTCCAGGCTGCATATATAAATGAATTATTTGCCTGCATCAACCTGTAAGTGTCTCCACGTGCCTGTTCTCAATGTGTAATCCAAGTTTTTGACCAACAGCTGTGTGTATATATAAGCCAGAAATGTATGCATTTGACAGGAAACCAGAAAGACTGGTCGTTGTAAATAGTGGCATTGACGTATGTCTCGGGTGAATTCCATCCCCTCACGTTTTTGGCCTTTAATGTACTGTATGTTTGCATGTAGACCCACAGCAACACCCAGACATCTCCTCATTTCTGGAAGAACGTCACATGTTGTACATATGACTGTCCTCGCTTGCTAGTCCTCATATGCCATGTAAACCGAACCCAAGGTTATGAGGAAAGTGATAAAATCAAGCTACAGAGGGTAATAAATTCTACAAAGGATGTATATTGGTTAGACTGAAGCACATGGCCAAGTTGTGACATAAGATCTGCACATACATGTACAACATACAGTCTCTTTCCTTCTCTTTCTCTCCCTCTGGGTGGAGGAATGCAAAGGCAGCTCAGGCCACGAGCTGTTTCGTAAAAACTGTGGGAGGGAAGTCACGTTGTAGTGAAATTCACAGGCTGAGCGGAAAAGAAGGGGAGGGGGAGTTGATTTATGTCATCCAGGAATGGTTGCTGGTGCGCTGGCTTCTCTTTTAGACCCCAGCACACATCCATAGCCACTCCTACTGCATCTCTCATGTCCTGCAATGCACATTACCAGGGATTTAGCAGGTCTGTTGGGATTCATAAAATGTGAGATCATGCATTTTAGATGTGTGCCTAAAGGATCTTAATATTGCACAATTTTTTTATTTTTTATTTATACATTTCCTTGGGTCCACCTGTGTTAGGGTGTGGTGACATTTACCAATGTTCTACAAATTGTCCTCAACCCATTTCAATAGAAATCCATGCAATTGGGAATTTCGCTTGAGTGCTAAAGATTTTCCAGACAGATTTTGGCATCAGGTTGTCAGAAAGATGCTTGGTTTGAAAGTGAGTTCTGTGTGAGATGTAAGCTACACTATTGACAATAATAAAATGGACCTTTTTGGAAGAAATATTTGCGCCGCACGTCAATTCTTGCTTCTTAAATTAAACTATTCGTTTTAAAAAAAAAAGTTTTTTTATTTATTTATGAAACACCCCCTTGTATGTAAAATGAAGAACCGTGTTTTCTGTCAAATCTGACAAGTGTTACATCCACCAGCTGGAATGCCCATGATTTTCACCAGAGGGCACTCCTACCATCTCCCTTGCTTTCCCATCATGAACTTTAATTCCCATAACCCATTGCCTGGACCTGGATTATTGTTTGATCACTTCCACCTGTGTGTCATTACCTCGTTAACACTGCCTTTATAAGCCCTGTGTTTTCAGTCATTCTTTGCTAAGTCTTGTATGTGTATGCTGCATCTCTGAGCACTCTTTTTCCTAATTTCATGGACAACCCTGTGTTTCCTGATCAGTTTATTTTTACTACATGCCTTGGAATTCAGCCTCTGCCTCTTTTTGTACTACGATTCTGGATTACTCCTTAATAAACTCTGTATTCTGAGCCTTTGTGTCTATGAGCAGTTTATAACGCATATAGTTGTTATCTGTCCTTTTGCAAAGCCTACATTAGATTGCTAGGTCAAAAAAATTAGACAATTCACCATCAACAAGCCATGTACATTGCGAAGCAAAGAGTACACGGACAACATGCCAACAGTTGACATACAGGACAGAATAGTTCCTTTTGATATAAAACAAAATCTGAATTTTCAGAAATGTTGCAATTTTTTTAAAGAAATGTAAACAATAATTACCATTTTGTGACTCTTTAATGTGCCATAACCGTTCGCTGTAGTGCCTCAGTTAAAGCTGCTCGTGAACCGATCATCTCTTCCTTCTAGTAAATGTATAGCATTAAATAAACATGAATGAACATCACAAAGAATAATGTTTCAACCACGAAAATACATCAGTTCACACCATATTTGCGTTTAAGTTCACCATATTCTACTAACTCTTCTGACTGGTTCGCTGGACAAAATGGCGGATTCGGCAGATGGCAGATTATGATTGGTCAGATCCCAGTCAATTAAATTTCTGGCGAAGAGTGAATTGCAGATTTTCTTAAAAAATAAATACTTTAGTCATTTGTTTCTAATGTTGAGCACTTAACCTACTTGTTTTACATTACAGTGACATGCAGGCTAAGTTTTTACTTAAAACTTACATGTTTTATGTAACAAAACTAACTTATGTTTTGTCAACTCATTTACCCTTTAAAAAAAATTCAACAAATTTAGATTCTAGTCATTCATTCATACATTAGTCGAGTAAATGAGTGATTCTCTAATTTAAGATGCACTTTCCATTTCAAAAAGTTAAAAGAAAAAACGGTTCACTTTCCAGCATTCATATTCATATATTAAACTCTCACTTGCTAGCATAATTGCTAAGAGCACATGGCACTAATGAAATCATGATGAAAAGATAGGTGATAAATTATGTTGTCCTTTTGATATTGTGGCAACAATTTTCACTTTTACAAAATAACTTGGTATATAAGAACTTTTTTAATTAAAATATTTTTTAGAGAGAGGAGACCTTTCAGTGCTTTGGATCATATCAGGGAGGGATAGTGGCATCAATTCCTGTATCTTATAGTTTTGGGAGATAATTCCACCAATTTAAAGGCAAAGTATATGGTACAGTAAAAGATTTGATGCACGATTTATGGACACATTTTTAAAAGATAAAAGTTATTTTTAAAATATTAATTGTTGTAGAATTTGAAAAATTACTTAGGGATTCAAAAAATTACATAAATTAAATATTACCAAAAGAAAATAAGCTATATAAGACAGAAAATATTATATTTTTATGGCCTGTAACATCTTGTGATCCATGACAATGCGTAACAAAAATATAACCATTTGAAAAAAGCTGAAAAAAATAATGAATCACCCATATAGTGAGAATGTATGCAGTGCCCTCATTTAGTGCACATGTTCGCAACGTGGTTTGACTTTGTGATGGGTTAAGATCGGGCAGTAGACCTAGTAAGAGAGCATTACATAAAGATGCTTGTCAAATGTGTGCGGAGAGACCTGTATAAAAAACAGATCTTTATAATTTCACATAACTGAGCAAATGCTTGCTTAAGTTTACTCCACAATATTATACACTGCTCAACACAGCACTCAGCAGCTTTGCTTTAAGTAGTGTTAGCTTGCAAATGTCTTTTAGTTGTTTAGTTAGGACTTTTTTGTTGGTAAAATTGTGACAGTTAAGTGACAGACTATGGCTTATTTCATGTGTTATGTCTGCAGTCTGGAGGGCGTGTTGGTGTTGAGCGTTTTAGTGCCTCGTGAACTGAGATGGCCTTCTCGGAAAGCAAGAGTTGAAAAAAGGTGTTTAATGTGCAACATTCAGGTTTCAAGGAATCTCATTTATTTGAAAACATCAAGGAGGATCACGGTGCCAGCTGTTTTTTTTTTTTGTTTTTTACTTCATTACCTGATATGCCTTCTTTTCCATATTAGTTGAGGAAAACTGATGTAAATCAAACAGGCGTCTATCTGTCCTTCCACATTAGCTCTAAGCAGGTTTTTCATTGGCCAATACAAACATAACAAGAGTTCCACAGACACTTCTCCTTTGTCCGGTGGAACTTCTGAGAAAATTGATATGCTACAGAGTAATCTATACGGATTATATTTACATAGGTATGCTTTATCTCTCTGTGGACATTTTTGGATAAAGCAACTTTAAAAAACTAATGAGAGATCAGTTCTTACCAATAAAGTCTACATGAAACAGCATGCACAACCCATTTTACTTCCATAAAGACTTTTTACTGCCACTTCGGACACTGAGACTTCTAACCTAGTATTCTTAAGGCCCGTTCACACCAAGAGCAATAACTATAAAGATAAATACGATATTGTTCATTCCAAGCACAGCTTGTTTGTCGCTTTAAATGCTTGAGCTCATTAGAGCAGGATGGATTCTGATTGGCTGTCAATGTTTTTATCATTCTCAGCTGGATAAGATTGATCTGAAAGTGATTTCAACAATATTGTTTCACTGTGCCATTATCATTATAGCTTTTGATGTGAACTCTGCAATTCTTTTTGAGAATGATTTTTAAAACTATATTATCGTTTTCTTTATTGTTATCGTTCTTGGTGTGAACGGGCCTTCGCTCAGGACTCCTTACAAGATAGTTCATCCAAAACTAAAAATGTTGTCACCCTCAAGTTTTTCCAAACGTAGAGGTTCTTTCTTCTTTTGAACACAGAAGAAGTTATTGTACAGTTGTGCAGTTGATAGTAGCCATTGACTTCCATAGTAGGAAAAGAAATTCCATGTAAGTCAATGGCTACTTGGTCTTGGTCTCTACTAATGGTCTTCTGTCTGGTTACCAACATTTCTATATAATATGGAAAGCAGATCTCACTTTTTTTTTTATATGGTAGTCACTGGGGCCAAGATCTGCTTGGTTACAAACATTCTTCCAAATATCTTCTTTTGTGTACAACAGAACAAAGATGTTTATACAGATTTGGAACAACCTGAGGGTGAGTAAATGATGATATTTTTGGGTGGCTTTTATTCATGTTCAATTTCTCATTAATGCAATTATCTAATCAACCAATCACATGGCAGTTGCTTCAATGCATTTAGGGATGTGGTCCTGGTCAAGACAATCTCCTGAACTCCAAACTGAATGTCAGAATGGGAAAGAAAGGTGATTCAAGCAATTTTGAGAGTGGCATGGTTGTTGGTCCCAGACAGGTCGGTCTGAGTTTTTCACAATCTGCTCAGATACTGGGATTTTCATGCACAACCATTACTAGGGTTTGAAAAGAATGGGTTGAAAAGGGAAAAACGTCCAGCATGTGGCAGTCCTGTGGGCGAAAATGCCTTGTTGATGCTAGAGGTCAGAGGAGAATAGGACAACTGATTCAAACTGATAGAAGAGCAACTTTGACTGAAATAACCACTCGTTACAACCGAGGCATGCAGCAAAGCATTTGTGCATGCCTCGTGTGTGCAACACACACAACCTTGAGTTCACTGTACTAAAATGGCCACCACAGTCACCAGATCTCAACCCAATAGAGCATCTTTAAGATGTGGGGGAACGTATGTATGTATGTATGTATGTATGTATGTATGTATATATATATATATATATACATTTTATTTATAATGCGCTTTATATAAACAAAATCTCAAAGTGCTAAAATATATAAAAAATATAAAAAATAAAAAAATCTCAAAGTGCTTATATACATATATATATATATATATATATATATATATATATATATATATATATATATATATATATATATATATCATTTTTTCTTGCAAGCTTCTTGTTTTTATATATATATATATATATATACATATATATATATATATATATATATATATATATATATATATATATATATATATATATATATATATATATATATATATATATATATATATAGATATATATATCCGGCTTTTCTGGTCCCAAATGGTGTAGTTACACAATGTGCCAGCAGGTACAAATGCTAACCAGCTAAACGTTGACTCTTTGTCCAGCATGGAGACAGGTGGTTAGCGAGGAGGGGTTGAAAAAATTGTGACGGATTGGTGATGTCAGCTGAAGTTTCAGAGACAGAGGAAGTTAATACATTTTGATGAAAGGTACAAAGACAAACATACCTTTCTTTCGAATTGCATGCAATGATGAATCGTTCACAATAACACCAAGAATGTGTATTAAGAAAATAAATCAATTCTGATGTCATGTTGGCTTTAAGAACAAGGACAGATCAGTAAAACTCAATAAAGGAGCAGTAGTCATATCCTCAGCATTGTAAAACGAGGTAAATGATTTTACTTTACATGTACATCAACTTGTCAGTTATAAAGGCAGCGAGCTGTAAAAGACAAACAAAACTAATGCATTTCCACAGACGGCTGAAACGGTTACCTCTTGTTATTCACAAACGAATTGAAGCAAATAAGTTTTGACAACAGCCAGTCGTTATCCAATTTACTTAGATTTTCATGGAGGTCATTTTACCACGGCAGCCACATTT
The DNA here is from genome assembly GCF_024679245.1 of Pseudorasbora parva. Classification (NCBI taxonomy): domain Eukaryota; kingdom Metazoa; phylum Chordata; class Actinopteri; order Cypriniformes; family Gobionidae; genus Pseudorasbora; species Pseudorasbora parva. Next base: position 16,219,925 of record NC_090196.1, on the reverse strand, counting down.
TTCACAAGGAACATTTCCCCCTTGGATTTCCTCTGTGTGAAATGGCAGTTCAAGCCTTCTGGCCGTGTTCATGGCTGCTCATTTTACACAACTTATTTCCAGCAACGGGCTCTTCATTTGAAAATCAAATTGAGCGGGAACAAGCCTCCAGGCGCTAGGGAATTATGAACAGGCTAATCACTCTAAATCAGCTGTTATACCGTATGCAAAGAAGACAGCATAATGATTATGACTCTAGTACATTTGAATTTAAACGTTGGGTGCTAAGGCTTTGGCTGGGTTTCAAAGCAAGTAAATTGGTCTGCTGCTAATATACAGCCCTAATATGATTAGGTCTAAATATACATTGCCTAAAGTATTGGGACACTCCTCCAAATCATTGAATTTAGGTGTTCTAATCACTTCCATGGCCACAGGTGTATAAAATCAAGCACCTAGGCATGCAAACTGTTCTTTAAACATTTGTGAAAGAATGGGTCGCTCACAGGAGCTCAGTGAATCTAAGCGTGGTACTGTGATAAGTTGCCACCTGTGCAATAAGTCCATTTGTGAAATTTCCTCAATATTAAATGCATGGCCAACTGTTAGGGGTATTATAACAAAGTGGAAGCAACTGGGAACAACAGCAACTAGCACGAAGTGGTAGGCCACGTAAAATCACAGTGGGATCAGCGCATGCTGAGTGTGTAGAGGTCGCCAACTATCTACAGAGTCGATAGCTACATAACTCCACACTTCATGTGGCCTTCAGATTATCTCAAGAATAGTGCGCAGAGATCTTCAAGGAATAGGTTTCCATGGCCAATCAGCTGCTTCCAAGCCTTACATCACCAAGTGAAAATGCAAAGCGTTAGATGCAGTGGTGTAAAGCACGCCACCACTGGGCTCTAGAGCAGTGGAGACGTGTTCTCTGGTGTGATAAATCACGTTTCTCTGTTTGGCAATCCGATGGAAGAGTCTGGGTTTGGCGGTTGCCAGGGGAATGGTACTTACCTGACTATAAGTGTTAAGTTTGATGGAGAGGGGATTATGTTTTTTTTTTTTTTGTCTTTTTTTCAGGGGTTGGGTTTGGCCCCTTAGTGCCAGTAAAATTAACTCTTAATGATTCAGCATATCAAGACATTTTGGACAATTTTATGTTCCCAACTATGTGGGAACAGTTTGGGTATGGCAATTTTCAACATGACTGCACACCAGTGCACAGAGGAAGGTCCATAAAAACATGGAAGAATGAGTTTGGTGTGGAGGAATTTGACTGGCCTGCAACACGATAGAACACCTTTGGGATGAAATAGAGCAGAGACTGCGAGCCAGGCCTTCTTGTCCAACATCAGTGTCTGACCTCATGTCCCACATGTGCACCACAATAAATTAGAAATATACACATTGGTTTGTTGATTTACATACGTTTGTTAATGCTGATGGTAAGGGAAAGTTACATCTCATAACATATCGCAAAATGATTAGTGCATTACTGAGAAACGTCCTGCTCAAATCGTCTTTGCAATGGAGGTTTGGGTTCTTCCAAGTACTAGTTCTTCCAAGTTTCATAATTGGACTCGCGCTCAGATTGATATGGTAAAATCGGTGTCAGGGTTACTGTCTTTACAGTGTGTACAATCACTGAGCTTTAGGAAGCCTCCAGAGCTGAAGTTCAGTTAGTAATAGCCGTATTATTTATTTATTTTTGTACCTTTGATGCATAGTAGACCTCCAAAACAAAAGTAGGAACCTTTAAAGTGTGTAAAAAATATAAAAAAAGACTTCAATTAGACATTGTTGAGCTAGTTCAGGTATCTAGGTCCACAGTTGTGCTTTCCTCAATAGTGGTTAATTCTATACGTTTACAAGTTCACAACACAAAGAGCTGCCAGCCTTACAAAGGTCTGGTTTCCAATGATCTCACTTGTCTGCCACAATATAAGAGACTTTTTTCCTTTGCTTTGAATTGGGTTGGATGTCTTTTAGATAGCTATGCTTCTGTCTGATAACACTGTGCAGGTTTAAATGCATTTCCATACAATATGACCAGATGAGACTATAGTAGAAAATATGTGTTTTTGTATAGTGGCTATGCGATAACAGCTTCTTTCCTTTAGTGGGTAATGATAAAGAACCGGAAGTTGATGGTAATGGGGAGATTAAGCGTATATATGTCTAGTTGTGTGAGAAAGTGAGCCATTAAGACGAGCCCCTACTGCTTTATTTATAAGGTCTCATTGTCAAAGTATACGAGCATCCGCTATAGATTTTCTTAATGGGGGAGTGGGTTTAAATGTGAGCTGCCCTCTTTTTTTGTTGCTCTGCTTCAGTTTCTGCAGTGCTGGGTTTCATTGTGCACATTTGTGTAGCAATATGAGGGAAATGAGTGGATGGAGATGGGTGGAGGTCGGACAGTCTTTTTATATTCCTCGGCCCAGAATCGAGGATGGAACGAGGGTTTGTTATCTGATGCTTTCTGTAATCTCATACGTCCACAGAGAGGGAACATCAATACCAGGCCTGGTTTTTTAAATACGTTTTATCTGTGTCTGAATAGGATGGTCCACATATCATCTGAGGGTTGTCTAGTTAATGTTGTCTTACTGTTATCCAGCCCTCAGGCCCTCGTTTTTTTCTCGCAATAGCCAGATCTGGGAGTTGTTCAGATCAATAATTATAATGGATATTCTTTTTTATTATTATTACTTATTTAGCTGAAGGTAACAAATGCTGAATAGTGAATACAGAATGTGACATTTAAAATTAGGCAAAAAACAGTGTAGTTTTTGGCTAACAATCAGAACATCCTAGCAACCCCATAGCAACATTATGCCCCCCCCCCCCCCCCCCCCCAAAAAAGACCCACTTTATATTAGGTGGCCTTAACTACTATGTAGTAACATTTTAATTAATAATTTGATACAATGCACTTATTGTGTACATGCATGTTTTTACATTGTACTTACATTTTAAAAATGCCTGCATGTAATTACGTCTGTAATTAATTTCTGTAGTTACATTTGTAATTACACAGTTGGCACTTCCCTTACACCTAACCCTACACTTAACCTGTCCCATATCACCACACCTGTCTCTAACTCTACCCGTATCCACCTCAATATCAGCTAAAGGGTTTTGCAAAACAATTTGAACACAGTAAGTACATTGTACTTATTTTTTTATGTAAGTACATAGTACTTAAGGCCACCTAATATAAAGTTGGACCAAAAAAACAAAAAACAAAAAACAAAAAACAGAACACCCTAGCAACCACATACACTGTTTGTCTGGCGAACAACCACAACAACCTAGCAACAAAATAGAAACATTCTGGCAAAAACAGAACACCCTAGCAACTGTATAGCAACAGTCTGAAAACCAACCACAACACCCTAGCAACCACATAGAAACATTCTGGCAAAAACAGAACACCCTAGCAACCACAGTGAATTTTTTTAAAACTAACCGAACACCCTAGCAACCACATTGCAACATTATGGCAAAAAAACAGAAAACCCTAACAACCACATAGCAACAGTCTGGCTGGCAAACAAACCACAACGCCCTAGCAACCACATAGCAACATTCTGGCAACCGACCAGAACACCATAGCAACCACATAGAAACATTCTGGCAAGAACTAAACACCTTAGCAACCACATAGCAACAGTCTGGCTGGCAACCAACTACAGCACCATAGCAACATTCTGGCAACCCCATAGAAATAATCTGGCAAAAACAGAACACCCTAGCAACCACATAGAAATAATCTGGAAAAAACAGAACACCCTAGCAACCACATAGCAACATTCTGGAAACCAACCAGAACACCCTAGCAACCACATAGCAACATTCTGGCAAAAACAGAACACCCTAGCAACCACATAGCAACAGTCTGAGTCGCAACCCACCACAACGCCCTAGCAACCACATATATAGCAACATTCTGGCAACCAACCAGAACACCCTAGCAACCACATAACATTCTGACAAAAAAAAAAAAAATATATATATATATATATATATATATATATATATATATATATATATATATATATATATATATATATATATATATATCAGAACACCCTAGCAATCACATAGCAACACTCTGGAAACCAACTAAAACACCCTAGCAACCATAACACACATTTTTGAAAACCACCCTAGCAACATAGCAGTAAGTTTTCATGTACAACCGTACAAAACTCAACACAAGAGTGAACTTAAATTCCCCCTGCTCTTTATTTTGTCTTCATTATGCTGAGTGAGGAAACCTTAATGTCTAGACTACAAAATCCTAATGTAACATAATTCCCTATAATTCCTGGCAGGATAAACATGTGCTTCCGTTAGAAGACTATTGAGAAATATAGTAATTATAAACTGGCCAGTGTCATAAGTCATGTCTGCATATTAAACTGAATGGCTATCTCTCTGTCTGTGTACCTGCGGCTCTATCCTGGCTTGATCTTTATCTCACACCTGCAGTGTGTGTGTGCACTCGGCCTGCTGTGGACGTATACATTCATGCTCTCGCCCCCAGAGTGTGCTTCGGCCCTCGCTGCGCGTCTGTTGTGTCTCCTGCCGACTGTGCAGGTGTCGAGGAGGCTTTTAATAATGCACAGTAAGCCTGCTTTGAAGCTGCCTGCTCCTGTGCACAATATTCCTTCACTCCCCGTGGATCTTTGTCAGTTTCTCTGCCCGGGGCCGTGTTGCCTCAGACATCAGCTCTCCTGTCAATCACTCTCCTGATGAAGCAATACTCAGACACCACAGGGCGTGAATTAAACAGCAGGGCATTCAGTATACGTAGAAAACCAGCACGGCCATGAGATTTGCTTCATAAAACTTTTATCTGCAATAGAATATATTTCACAACATAACTGTTTTTGATGTGAATTAGTTCAACCTTGTGTTCTTCCGAACTAGGGGTACCACAAAGAAAAGAAAAGAAAAGAAAAGAAAAGAAAAGAAAGATTTTTTTGGCAAGCACCATTTAAATGTACTCCATTACACAGAAAGATCGAGATTATCAATGAAAAATATTTGATGATGATGAAGTGAATAACACTGATTATCTCTTCATCACGTCACCTGTTAGTGGGTGGGATATATTAGGAAGCAAGTGAACATTCTGTGCTCAAAGTTGATGTGTTTGAAACAGGAAAAATGGGCAAGCGTAAGGACTTGAGCAAGTTTAACAAGGGCCAAATTGTGATGGGTAGATGAATGGGTCAGAGCATCTCCAAAACTCCAGTTCTTGTGGGGCGTTCACGGTCTGCAGTGGTCAGTATCCGCTTGTTAAGTCGTGACGTTAGGAACGCCGTTTCCAGGTTCAAGCCTCAACTCGTTTCACTTGAGAATGCCATCGACACCCATTTATGAGCGCTATTTATTCATATTAAACATCAAACGTTTAAAAAAGTTTAACATTTAAAATACTTACAGTCTATACAACAGTCTCTGTGCTCACAGCGTCACATACATTAATATTTTAACCGTTTAAAAAAGATGAATCACTGTCTGGCCATCTGGAATTTTGGTATGGAGGAAAAGGTTATGATTATAGCTTTTTTTGTAGTATTACACCACATTGTGTGTGTGTATATTAGCACCGTTTGTAGTTTTTCATGTGGTATAAGATAGAGCGCTTGGACCCGGAAGCGCTGGCGCATGACGTCAGCCTTAACAACCGGATATTTGTGCACATTTTTTTTTTTAATATTAGATGCAATCATGATTAATTGGTTTGACAGCACTAACACACACACACACACACGCATGCACGCACACACGCACGCACACACACACGTAGTGTTTCCATGTTTTATGGGGACTTTCCATAGGCGTAATTTTTTTTATACTGTACGAAGCATATTTTCTATCCCCTTACACTGCCCCTGCCCCTAAACCTACCCATCACAGGAAACATTCAGCATTTTTACTTTCTAAAAAAAAACTCATCCTTTATGATTTATAAGATGTTTTGTGGGGACCAAAAAATGTCCCCACATGGACTAGGATTTCGGATAACGTAGGGATTACCAGCCCACACACACACACAGAATTCCTTGTTGTAATTTACTTTAAAAAAGCAGCATCAATACAACTATATTGAGTAGTTTTTTTTTTTTACAAACAACAAATTAGTTAAAACAAAATAAATTCAAGTAAAGATGACAACATTTCTTTTACTATACATTTGAATTAGTCCCTGTTACGTAATATTTATATGTACAATTTAATTAGTAATGTTTACATTTATAAAAGTTTATTGTTAGGACAATTTTCTTTATTAAATAAACTACTTACTCTACAAGTGTAAGTGGATAAATGCTAAATAACAAGCATTTTTTTAGAAACAAAATGCAAAAATAACTCCATGGACACACTCCATTTAATTGAAGGAAAGAATTCTACTTAATAAGTGCCCACAGGCTAAACACAGGCACCACTCTTCTGCATAACGGTAACCACAAAATTACAGAAACTCCTCTAAATGTCCAACTTAACTGAACATCAAACACTAACATAAACTAAAAACATATTTCCCTTTACTGAAAAACACATAATATAACACTTTACTCCCCGAATGGAGGTCGGAGCCAGCTGCAAATGGGTGGGTCAGCAGCAAGTGGGTGGAGCTTTAGCCGCAAAACGGCTGCATAAACTTAAAAACCAGAGGATTTTGATTGGTTTATTGAGTAAACTATGTATAGCTATTAGTTGGTGGCGGTAATGTTGTAATTTTTTGTTGTGATCCATCAGAAAACAAAGAAAGAAGAAAATAATAACCACTTTCATCATCGTTGAATTGAAGGAGTAAGCTTGTTGTTAATTTTTTTTTTTTTTTAGTTTAGTAAAAATGCATTATAAGTTGTGAAAAAGTACATATAATGGTGTTTGTACACTGTTTTTGCTCTATAAAAAGAATAAGGGTAAAGTGTTTCCAAATTATTTCTGTAGTTTTTTTTAGTTGCAATCACAAATTACAAAATCTGTAACGTGCATGACAAGATCTTTTCTGCATTCCATTTCTACAATTTGCGCTCCAGATTATGGATTCTGAAGACCATAAGAAGGTATTATGGAGTGTTTATGGAGATATTAAGCAGTGTGATGTTTGTAATGCATCCTTGCATTCAATTAATTTTGATATTGTACTGCTTACATTGCTTACATTATTATTATTTTTTTTTGTTGTTGCATGACAATCAAATTCTGGAAGACATGGGACCAAGAGAAAATGGGCTGCTGTAGCTGCATTGTATTGTCAGCTTTTTCATATTTGCTCATATATATATATAAGCTGTTGAACTTTTTTTAATGGCCTGTGCTAACTGTTGCCATCTTTTCAGTTATCAGGAGCGTTGCTAAAGAACATATTGCTTGAAGTTGTGCTGCCTACAAGCCCGTCATTGGTTTGCTGTAGGTTCAGGGACATAGTTGGGGGATGAAAACTTAAAAATCAGGCACACTTCTTATGAAATATTAGAAGTGTGCTAATTGTGTATTACTAGAAATGAAATATTGACATTAAAAAATAAAACCCATAGCAAGAACAACACTGATGATGTTAAATGTTATGTTACATGTTTTATTTAATTTTTTAAAACTATTTTCCCCCTGGTGTTGCATGTTGGAAAAATACATCATCACACTACAAACAACACTTATGGAAAATGTACTCCATCTCCACTTGTTTGGAGTGCCATATTGAGTACAAATGCTGAACACTGGTATGTTTTGTGTAAATTGGTGATGAATAAACTAGTTGTTAGTCTAGTTGTGAAATTTAAAAGGAATACTAAATATTAGCCTGACAAGCCAGACCCACATCAAGATGTTTGGTCTGGAAACTCACCATAGACAGGGCTCAACCTGAGGGGCGGGATAAACAGTTGTCTTTCAAATTTCCTCTGCACGCGATAGAATAGCGCTACAACCAACCAGAGCAACATGAAGGTGAAGCAGAGCTCGCTGACTGATTAAACATTCGCCGTATCCGGTCGGCTAAACTCCGAACACATCTTCCCTTTTTAAGAATGACTTCAGTGCCGTTCTTTGTTCTTTTCTCAGAGAAAAGCTTAACTCCAAGTCTTCCAGAGTCGCGGTCAGAGCTGATTCGAAAGACCGCCGCCGTTCGCCAGTTTCTGTGTTTACTAGAAGCACTCAAACGCAACTTGGCCGTCGTCATTATGGCCACACCCACCGACTCTATACACGACGTGATTGGGCCGTCCAGATTTTGAGGAATACAGCTCAGAATGGTATTGAGAGTTGCTAGACGACACTTGCGGGCAAATTAAATTTGCTGCCACTAGGGTGCGTCTAGATTTCTAGGCTAACTAAATATAGTAATAAAGTCTAATTTACTTATGTCATCCCTTGGAGTTCTGGGATGGAGTTCATTCACTTGCATGGCATGGACCTACAGAGCTGAGAAATGATTCTTAATGTTTGTAATTGTTCAAATTCAACATAAACCCAAGTGCATATTGCGCTTCTTGTGTCTCCACCAGGTTATGCTGGGAAGGGAAAGCGAGACGAGCTCGGGCATTTATTCTGAAACATTCCACCCTGGATTTTGCTGATTTCACTGCATGCAGATGAATTCCAGTGTGCTCAATAGTGTTCATACAAATAATAAAAAACACTAAAAATAATCAAATTAATGAGTGACTTGTACATGATTTTATTCATTAAAAATTATTTATCCTCCCTGAGATTTCACTTTAATATATGTGTAATATCTTCAGAAGAACATTAGTCTATTATTCTCAAAAGTATGCAGTAAAGATGAATGGTAACAACAACAACAAAAAGTTTACATTAGCCAACAGTTTTTCATGCATTTACACATTCACTCCATTGAGTGCAATTGCATCTCATTGTGTTGTTCAGTTTTTGATACTGTAGAATATGTAGCTAATATTGAGAAATAGGCTCGAGTAAGGCCTACATTCCAGCCTTGAATTTAAAACAGCATCACTTTAAGTATGGCAAAAGTATGGTGTAAGTGACTTCATCGTTTACATTGAGTGGTAGCCTACTGTCCAGTACCACTCAATGTAAACGATGAAGTCACGTCGAAAGCCAGTCTGGACAGACGATAAAAACAAAGACATAAGAAATTAAACCATGATATAGAACTTGATATTTAATGGTTTATTTTCATTACTGTAGCTACTTCCTGCAATACTCATTCACTGCGGCCCTTGGCATCAATTACGCTTAGGGATTTCTCATAGACTGAAAAGGATTTCCACACACATTTGTCAAATCCCTCCTACTTGCGGCATAAGCTCCACCCACATGGGAGGAGCTTACACTTGCTGCGTAAGCTCCTCCCACCTGCAGGTCTCCGGGCTGCAGCGATACATACATGAAATTTACTCTCCTAACTCCTAATGCAGTCACTTGCAAATTGCATGCTGGGAACTACAGATCCACGGTCCAGTTTGTTCGTATCATTTAGCAGTGTTAAGTTGACTGAACAAACACTTATTAAAGGGAGTGTACACTATACTCTCAATGTCCAGAAAGGTAATAAAAACAAAAAAATCAAAATCCTCAAATAAAGATTCAAATGGTTATGAATCAGCGGATTGATTCGTGATTCGGATCGCCAATGTCACATGATTTCAGCAGTTTGGCAGTTTGACACGCGATCCGAATCATGAATCAATAGGCTGATTGAAAAGAAACCCGGAAGAGAAAACAATGCTGAATAAAGTCATAGTTTTTGTTATTTTGGGAACAAAATGTATTTTTGATGCTTCAAGAGATTCTAATTAACAAACTGATGTCACATATGGACCACTTTGATGATGTTTTTATTCCCTTTCTGGACATGGACAGTATAGTGTGAATACACTGGGATACACTCTCGGACTAAATATAAAATATCTTAAACTGTGTTCTGAAGATGAACGGAGGTCTTACGGGTGTGGAACAACATTAGGGTGAGTCATTAAAGGTGTCATGAACTGACTTTTTTATTGTATTTTTTATACTGTTGTCTGAGGTCAACTAATGATGTTTGTGTGGTTTTTACATTCAAAAACATCATAACTAATAAGTAATAGGCTATTTTCTACACTGGTTTTGAGGCTCTCTCCAAAACGCTGGGTTTTGATGGGCGTGCCACATTGGAAGTAAACGCCCACGGCTAGGATTGGATAAGATTTGCATATTTAATGAGTTTAAGCTCCCCTGTCAGTTCACATGAGGGAGAGGAGAGATTGAGGGAGAATGATTTTCTTGATCACAGGGCTCGTAAACGTCTTTATCAAACAAACACAATGATTTATTTCTCATCCACCCGTGATTGATTGGACTATTATGTTTATATTACACATAGCCCGCTAGATCGGTCGATATAAGCGCGAACTGCGCACATACACACACGCGCGCGCCGCCCTTCAAAAGTCGAGACTCGAGAGAAAACAACACAGATCAAGAACATAATTTTATGAGATTCATTTGCCGGTCGGCCTTTGCGAGCCCTGGCCCATACGTGTCTGAGTCAAGTGTGCTAAAGGTATGTTCTGTTAGACACGTACACATAAGCAAAGCGATCTATAACAATGCAATACTATTACATACAAAAACACGTTTTACTCACATAAGTGTGTTGCACCATTCCTGTCGGATCCAAATCCAGCATCGACCGGAGATTTGTCTACAAACGATTCCGCAGTGAACTGAAGCGAACATGTCTTCCCCACGTGAGCTGAAACTTCATTAAAAATAAAGTTCAACCACACATTCCTAATATTAGGAACCGAAGGAACCTTATGCAGCGACTGTGTTCTTCCACAACCAGGAATAGCGCAATATCTTGCTATCTTCCTCGACATGTTTATTGTTGTTGGCTAGCTAGCACGAGCCAATCACCTCCATGAGTCGGTGGGCCGGGCTACTGGATTAGATGAGTCAGTGGGCGGAGCTACTGGATTAGATGATTCAGTGGACGGAGCTACTGGATTAGATGAGTCAATGGGCGGGGCTACTGGATTAGATGAGTCAGTGGACGGAGCTACTGGATTAGATGAGTCAGTGGACGGAGCTACTGGATTAGATGAGTCAATGGGCGGGGCTACTGGATTAGATGAGTCAGTGGACGGAGCTACTGGATTAGATGATTCAGTGGACGGAGCTACTGGATTAGATGATTCAATGGACGGAGCTACTGGATTAGATGAGTCAGTGGACGGAGCTACTGGATTAGATGAGTTAGTGGGCGGGGCTACTGGATTAGATGAGTCAGTGGGTGGGGCTACTGGATTAGATGAGTCAGTGGGCGGGGCTACTGGATTAGATTGGTCAGTGGGCGGGGCTACTGGATTAGATGAGTCAGTGGGCGGGGCTACTGGATTAGATGAGTCAGTGGACGGAGCTACTGGATTAGATGAGTTAGTGGGCGGGGCTACTGGATAAGACATGCTGTAGAGGCGGTGTTTCGTGGTGCTATGACGTAACAATGAAGCACAGGACCGTTTGCTGAGCCTGGTGTCTATAAAAGCTTTTCTTTGACTAACAAGGAAGTTTTCAGCTCTGAAATTTACAGGATATTCTTATATTACCATGACCTTTTATATATCAAAAACTCAAGGGAAAGTTGATTTCTCAATTCATCACCCCTTTAATGACATAAATTTCATTTTTGGGTGAACTAACCCTTTAAGTAAAGCAGCCAATACTCAATTTTTAGTAGAAACAACTTCAATTTAAGTTCATGTGGTTACATGAGTTTTTTTAAGTAATGTGAACAAGGATAATTTGAGTGCAACTAACAACAATGAAAGTTAACACACACACACACACACACACACACACACACACACACACACATACAGTATTTGTGTGTAGAGTTACTATGCAAAACCACATTTTTTTTAGAAGAGTTACAATAGTTTTAAATTAAGTGTTTGCTTTTGCAAGAGATGTTTTGCAGGTTGTGTGTATGTTTTGTGGTTTAGAGAAATGGGGCCATAGTTTCAGAAATTGTGCAAGTTTTTTTTTTTAACTGCTTAACTATTGTGTAATTAAAATAAAAAAAAACTAGGCACAGAGCTCTAAAATAATAATAAAAATGTCTAAAAGTATTAGGGCTTTTAAGTCAGCCACTGTTCCACAGTATCATTGCAGAGTTTCTTAAGAATGCATTGTTAGTTTTGCCAAAGTGTGTATCCCCTGAAAGAGAGGCTGGCTCAAGTTCATGCAGTGTTTATTTTTTAATCTGCTCGTGGTAATCTGAGACGCGACCCTTACCGGGCTTTATCCTCCCCTGTACAACAGATGCCGCTTTATGGAAGTCAGACACTAACTAGGTGCCTCATTCACACAAAGCCTGCTCACTTAAGCAAGCGCAGTCACACAGTGGGCGAGGAGCGGACAAAGAGTACACACAGGTATGTGTGTGAACACAAGGTCGTCTCAAGGACAGGCCAGCTGTGTCGTCTAGGCAGAAAAGCCCGTCTGCGCCACACAACGTGATCCGCCTGCCAAACAAAACAAGTGGCGAAACACCGAGAAGGCCCGGTGATTCACACTCACAAACACCCACATATGCACATAACAGTGACAGACAACACACACACTTCTTATTTTTCTGAACACTAGCGATACATTTCAAGACCAAATGTAATTTGTTATAAAACTAACAAAGAGAGCATAGCCAGAGGACCTTAGGGATAGTTCACCCAAAAATTAAAATTCTCATCCTCAAGTCATCCTAGGTGTATGACATTCTTCTTTCAGACAAATAAAATCAAAGCTATATTTAAAAAGTCCTGGCTAATCCCAGCTTTCTAATTGCTGTGATTGTTGTTTGAAGTCCATAAAAATGCCTCTGTCCGTCATATAACGTGCTCCACACGGCTCTGGGGGTTAATAAAAGCATTTTTGTAAGAAAACTATCCATATTTAAAACTTTACAAAGTTCCAGCCGTTCGCCTTCCATATTCAACTAATTGAAAAAGTGTTGAAAGTGCCTTTCGCATTTCAAAATGCTTACACAACGTCTGACGAGTCGAGTGTAACTGGTAGCGTAAGCATTTTGAACTGCAGAGCCACTTTCAACCCCTTTTCTATTAGTTGAATACACAAGGCGATCGGCCGGAACTTTACTTTATAAAGTTGTATAAAGCCATCAGACCAACCAGAGCAAAGTAGACCAATCAGACTGGGACATCTGACCAATCAGAACAGAGTAGGCTCTCGTAAAGAAAGGGTTTAGACCCTTGAACTGCATTTCAGAGAAAAGAGGTGATCATTGTTAGAGGGAAATATTATTAGGAAACTAAAGTGTTTTCATCTAAATCTGTTGTAGGAAACAACATTAAGAAGTTAGAAAGGTTTAAAGTCACCATGAAATCAAAGATTGAGAAGATTGTCACGCTAACCTCCGCAGCTCCTCTGCTCCAGTCCATAGACATGATAACACAGACCGGATCCTCACACATCAGACCAGTTTGAATTCTGCACAGAATGCTATATTTTAAAGCTATAATGGAGGATAATAGTAGGGGAAACAGTTCGAGATTAGGTCGTCTCTGGTCGAGCTGTTATCTAAACTAAACGCTATTGACTACTTTAAAAAAAAGGGGAGGGGCTAATCGATATGTCCCATCCGGTCCTTCAAAACATTAAAAAATACTGCGCGTTTCAAGGCACTTCAGTGGGCCTTTAAAATAGCATATAAGTGCACTTTAAGTTTTCAGATCAGGTGCTTTTAAAAAAAATAATAACAGTGATGCTTCTAGGGTGTCGCTCTAAAGGCAAGCAAATTATGACGTACTTTATATTTTTCGGTGCACTCATGGGCGTAGATTACGAGGGGGATGTGTCCCCCGCACTTTTAATAAAATGTATTTTTGTCCCCCGATCCTAGTCGACCCGCTCCGAGCGGGATTCGAACCGGCGTTACATGTGCGGCGGCAGGCAAGTTAAAAGCGACGCTAAAGACAGCTTTCTCTAATCTCGGTTGATAGCGCGCCTCTTAAAGTCACGGCAAGTGTATTTACATGGAAACTGAAAGCTGAATTTATTATCATTACTCCAGACTTCAGTGTCACATGATCCTTCACTAATCATTCTCATATGAGGATTTCATAATTAAGAAACACATTTTTGATTATTATAAATAAAAAAAAGGATTCTTTGATGAATAGAAAGTTCAGTGGAAAGCAATTATTGGCATTTATTAAATAAATTATTATCTTTTGTAATATTAAAAATATCACTTGTGATCAATTTAATGCATGTAGGATAAATAAAAGTGAGAATTTCTCTCTTTTTTTAATTTGACCACAAATGTTAGAATGGTATGGTTGTTTCCACAAAAAGGAATCAGCACCATGAGCAGCAAAACTTTTAACCACTGATAATAATCCTAAATGTTTGTTGAGCATCAAATCCTCATGAGAATGAGTCGTGACACTGAGGGCTGGAGTAATGATGATAAATTCCGCTTTGATCACATAAATAAATTGCTCATTATTTTATATTAAAGAGAACAGCTGATTTACATCAGAATAATATTTCACTGTATTATGTTTTTTACTGCATTTTTTATTAAATAAATGCAGCATATATATATATAAAATATGATTTTTTTTTTACATTGCATCAAATCTATGGAGACTTAATGCACAAGTGTTTGAAGTACATAAACCAATACTAAAATTGGCATAAAATATAGGAGGAATTACTGGTTACTGGTTTTACTGGTTATTGATCAGCAGTGTATTTGATATCTTACCGAATTAAAAGCAAGAGATGCGATAAATTATATCGGTCAAAAAAATGGTATTATGACATTTCTGTCCCCCTCACTTCTGAAAAGATGGCTACGCCCCTGGGTGCACTATTCTTTTAAATAAAAAAGCATATATACTTGTTCTATAAGAAATAGGTCTAGCCACAGAAAGTATTATCCCTGGGGAAGCGAATGTGTTTCCGTTTTTTATTCTCTTGTACAAAGCAGCAAACTCCAATTTGATTCGAGCTCAAAGTAGTACACAACACTGAAATCCAATCTCTTTTGGTATATCATTCACAACCAGTCTAAGCTGCTCCTACATCCATATGAAGAAAGCTTCCGTTGGATACTAAGAACTTGGAAACTATATACCTGCGCTAATCCCTGCTTGTGTGGTGATCTGAGCCGCGTTTTGTGTGAGATCGCAGAAATATAGTAGGTTAGGAAAAGTTTAGCCTAGATCCGTGTGACGCATGCCGCTCCCTGTGAGAAACTGAGGGTGGTAATGTAATCTCAGTGCTGTCTTTTATCTGAAGCCTGAAAGAGTGAGGGGACACATATTTTTTTTTGTAGCTGAATCTCTGCTCCTTTGAGACACATGATGAATTTGCTATAAATTGCACTTAGACTGTACAGTGCACCTGATATACTTTACCAAACTAGAATTGAAGAAAGAACATACATTTTGATTCCACAGCGAAAGATGATTGTTCTCAAATTATATTCACCCGTAGTATTTTTGTTATAAAAAGACAACATTTAAAGGGATACTGCACCTTAAAAATGAAAACTGGAAAATGAAAATTTCAAAACAAAATCGACTCACTCAAATGTCGTTAGAAAAACCAGTTTGATTCCTGTTTCTGTGAAATTCAAAGAAATGTTGAGTGTCATGGCTGTTTTTTTCCCAAAGAAAATGGGGACTAGAGATGTTCAAAATTGACACACAAATAAATCTAAATAAAACATCTATTCCACACAACTTGTACGCTATTTTTCAAGACGTTTAAGGCCATATGAAAGTGCCAGGGAAAAGCTTGAAATGTAGGGATTGCTGAAAATCTTCTCCATTATTTTTGTATATGCAATATCGAGATAAGTCAGCCAGACCTGTGAATTTATATTGCATGTTGAACCAGGCGATTGGTCGGTCATGTAAATTGATCGTCATTAACATCAAACTTGATGCATGTGCCATAACTGAACATATAAAACACAAATAAGATTATACAACTATGGCAGAAAAGATGATTTTCAGGTAATCGCCGGTGTTGGGGGAAGTTACATTGAAAAGTAATGCATTGCAATATTTTTACACCCTTAAAAAGTAACTAATTGTGTTACAGTTACTTTTTAAGAAAAGTAATGCATTGTTACTATCGTTGTTGAATAAAGTTGTTATTTTTTGCACACAAAAAGTATTCTTGACACTTCATAAAATTAAGGTTGAATCACTGGAGTCACATGGACTGTTTTAACGATGTCTTTACTACCTTTCTGGGTCTTCAAAGTGGGAATTAAATAGCTGGCTTTGGAGGGGTCAGAGAGCTCTCGGACTTCATCAAAGATATCTTAATGTGTTCTCCGAAGATGAATGGCCTTATGTGTTTGGAACGGCATGAATGAAACGGCATGACAGAATTACATCTTTTGGGTGAACTAACCCTTTAAAGATATATAGTGCAGAAGACATAAGTGCAGAAGACATATACCAATAGTATAGTACTTCATTTTTTCGAGTTTAGAAACATCTGTCCCATTCACTTTCACTGTTTGGAAAAGAGCAGCCAGGACAATCTGTTAAATGTCTTCTTTTGTGTTTCTCAAAAGAAAGAAAGTTTATGGACAAATTCCCAGACGTCTTACCTAAAATTAACCTATTTTTTTAACTTTTTTTAAACAATATGTGTTTATTCATGTGTCTTTTTCCTTTCTACATTGTGTGTGTTAGTAGGTGATCTAATAATTCCTGTTTTAATTTCCCAGTGGTTCTTTTGGCTTGGGGCACAAGCAAAATGAGAGGCGCTTGTGGTAAAGTGGGGCTCGAATTCTCCTGGGGATCCAGAAAACGGGTCTATGTGTGGACCTGCTTCTCAAAGCGTCTGTCATTGCATCTATCATTATTTCTGCCCAGATGCAGTTCAAACATACAAGAGGTTTGTATTTTCAAGAGGTTTTTGATGTAAAAAACCCCCACTGTTATAATGATTTTATAATGAATGACACAATTCATAATAGGGCTTCAAACAGGTGCCGAGAGCCGAGAGTTTAAGCACAGGAACGGGCTGGGCTGTTGCAGGAGCTGCGGAGGAAAGAGGAGGGTGACAGGGGGTTTTGGTGTACTCTGCGCCCGCCTCCAGTGCTTCATGCTGGTCGGATGACTGAGCGCTGCTGACGCGATCGGTGCAGGAGGAGGACAGAGCAGATGCCATGTGAAAAAGAGAGTGGGAGGATAAGTACAAAGTGCACATGGCCAAGACGCCACAAGCACATGGGATCCTGAACGTAATGAGAAGCAATGATAAGGGCCTCGTCAACAAACACTGCGTTACTGAGGGACACAGGGTGCGTGGTGTGGTGAGGGGGTCAAGGTAACCATGCTGAGATTGAACACGATTCTTCTTCTGACTTAACCCTTTACAGGAAATTATTTTTTAATAAAAAAAAGTTTACTGACTTACATACGTATATTATTGCGTAATTTTACGATTGAAAAATAGTCATCCAAAATGAAAATTCTGTCATTATTTACTCACCGTCATGTAATAATTTTCCAAACCTGTTTCTTCTGTGGAACATTTAAGATATTTTGAGTTTTTGGGGGGGATTTTTTGGGTCCATTGCCTATACAATAACTTTTTGGTTACAAACATTCTGCAAAATGTCCAGAGCTAAAGGCAGATAATCAAATTGTATGTTTTCATCTGCAATAATTTTGTTATACAAAGACAGAATTTAAAGGGATAGTGCAGCTATAAAAAAATAATGTAAATGATTCAAAATAAAATTTACTCATTCTTATGTTGTTAGAGCTCTTGTTATTTTTCTCTCTTAAATTTTTCTGTTTCAGTGGGATTTGAAGAAATTTTGAGTATCCTGTTTTTTATACTTTGTCAAATATTTTATTGCACATTTGAAAACAGTTTTAGAAAAATACCTAAATTGAAAATTGTTGTGATTTACTTACCCTCACGTCATTTAAAACCAGTATGACTTTCTTTCTTCTGAAGACAGAAGATATTTAGAAAAATGTCAATGTTTTTTGTCCATTTAGTGAAAGTCAATGGGGTACAGTTTTCTTTGGATGTTAACAGATAGTCAAATATCTTTCTTTGTATTACAGAGGAAAGGAAGTCACAGACTTTTTATTGTTTCATTGTTACCAACACTGATTCTGTGCTTCCCAAAACCATAGTTCCAATAATCATACATAAACAGCATTGCAAACTTGTGTGGTGAACTTTTAAAATAATGTAAATTGGTACTTGGTAAATTGGTAAAATAATATACTGTCTAAGTTGGTACTACATTTAAATTTACTTTGAGACCGTTAAAAAGTATGTCCTCCTGTGGCCTCATGGGATAGTAAAATGTCCAGTGAATGCGCTCTTCAGAATTTGGCCGGAAGTAGTAAGTCATTCAGGGACTTTTCGCCAACTATTTGTCGAATACCATTCTACTATGTTGGCATAATGTTTTTGGCATACTAAGGAAGTCAATGGGGTCCAATGTTTTGTTTTGGACCCCATTCACTTTCACTGTGTAGAAAAGCAATTTGTCAAAATGCCTGTTTCACTCAGAAGAAAGTCATACTCGTTTGGAATGACATGAGGGTGAGTGCATGGGTACATCTCTTTTACAAACCAGTGTAGTTAAAAGTTGTATTGTAATTTTTAAACACATGTTCCTAGCCTTATTGTGCGCAACTCATCACAATACTCTAATAAAATAATAATAATAAAAATGGTCAAGTCTTCCTAACCTGTCATCAAAATGTAATAACTTGTTCTGCCTCTTGACTTTCCTTTGATGTCACTAACCTCCTCAATCCAACCAAATGACCCATAACCCAATCAATCCCTGACTGCTAAAATCAAGTGACACAATCGTGAAAATATTCCAACGTAAAGCTGCTTTGTGGTCTGCAGAGGTGTATTCTGCGTCTGTCTCCGAGCAGCCCGAGGCTGAACATGATGGATGATTGTTTCTGTTAGGAGCGAGAGAGCGAGGGTAGGAATCTGTATGTGATATACAGCTGACTGACTGATATTCAAGCAAAGAGTCGCTAAAACATTTAGCACTGCTCTGTTTGTTCTTGCGTCATACTGTTCCCGTAAGCTCGTGGCTAACAGGAAAGGAAGTGGCCGGGCAGAGGAAGTGGGGCACCAGCTAACTCACATCAGTTTAGCGAGGCCATGCAAACTGAACTGGTGCAATCCACTGGACCTGTTCTGGGGTAAAGCATTGTTAGCCAAATATGGAACATATTTTTACACAAAAAGAATATATTTTGAAGAATGTCGGCAGCCAAGCAGTTGATTGACTTCCTTCCCCCCCCCCCCCCCCCCCCCCCCCCCCCCGTACTATGAAATTCAATGGGGTCCGTTTGGTTACCCATATTCTTCTAAATATCTTCTTTTGTGCTCAACAGAAGAAAGGTTACAGGTTTGGAGCAACTTGTGGGTGAGTAAATAATGACTGAATATTCACTTTTGGGTAAAATCTCCCTTTCATTTCTTCAACAAAGCATCGTACTATGGTGGTTAAGTCGTTTCATGGGAAACAGACCCCTTTTCCGGTTAGTTGTTCAGTGAAAAATGACCCTGATTCTTTATATGCACTGAACATGTTCTGCTTAGAAATAACTCAAAATGTTGGAACAGCTCAGAGTTCAAACTGTATCTAGTTACTGTCTTCAGGGATTGTGTCAAAGATCAGGAGACGCTAAAATAGAAATTGCTTGGACATGCAAGCTGTCAGGTTTGGTTTTGCTTTAAGGCTGTTTAAAGTTCATCAGTTTTTAAAAGACGCCCTATTGCTAGCAAATTTAAGGCAGCATCCCAACCCTAATGGGACCTCATAAGTGACTCTACAGGTTAAAAAAAAAAGCATCATGCAAACAGCACTCTTCATGTGTCAGGCATAGATCTTACTTTGATTACTAAAGAGTTTGGTGTTAGCATGCTGCTAAGCTAATGTTTTAAGTGTATCAGTCTATCAAATGTGACTGTCGACATAGGAAGTATACTTTTTTTAAGGTAGGCTATATACACATCAAGTTTTAATAATTGTTCTGATTTGATGAGAATTGGGAAGTACACACCATAGCGATACTGATGACACAGAGGAAATATTTCATTTGAATCACTTTCAGAATGACTTTTTTTTCCAGCTGATGAATGATAAAAACATTTAAAGCCAAACAAGCGGCAGACGAACTGCAGTGCGCTTCCACTTTAAGCCCGAATAAGTTGTCAAAACTCAAAAATTTTGAGGTAATCAGTTACATTTTATTTGCTCTTCACTTGAAATAGTTGAATAAGCTAATAAGGTAATCTTAACTTAAAACATTTTAGTAGAGGAAACTTGGCTAACTTTAACTAGCTAATTCAATAAATGCTAAATTGCTAATTGGTAACACAATGCTTGGCATCACAACATAGCATAGCAGTTGCTGAATGTGTATGACAAGAACATCTGTTCTCAAAGTAAACTCATGTTCCATTCATGATGGTTATCTCCAAAAAACACAACATAACAGAAACTCTTCTAAATTAGCATAGCTAAATATACATCTCCCACTTAACATTAATCTCGAACAAACAAACAACTACAACAATTTACCATTCACGCTCCCTGCCGAGTGTCAAGGCAAAGCATGCTGGGAAAAATAAATCCCAGCCTGGTTAGTTAAATTAAAAGAAACAATTAAAGAAACTAAACTAAACTAAACTAAATTAAACTAAACTAATCTAAAAAAGTTCATAAAACTCAAAAAAAAATTACACAATACTGATTACTGATTAAATGTGTCAAGAAAGTTCAAAATACACACAAAAGTTCATTTGATTGAACTAATATGTCTAATTTAAGTTTACTCTCAAACCAATTCATTATTTTAAGCATTAGTGTTTTCACTGAAAACGTTATCATGCGTTAGTTAGTTAGCATATAGTTGGTACTTGGTATTAACGTACCTTTAGACAGCATCTCATCACTGAACATTGTGACACTTTATATGGAGCATCTCTGACTCGCAAAGGCGACAGTGGCAAGAAACCAAAACTCCATCAGGGCGTGATGGAGAAAAATAAACCTTGGGAGAAACCAGACTCAGTCGAGGTGCCAGTTCTCCTCTGGCCTACTAACAAACAGTGTATGAATATTATTCTGGCCACCTTACAGGTCAGAAATCATATAAGATCGGAATATTTAATATTTCTGGGTACCACGCAAGAGACCGGTTTATTGAGGATGACGCGTCGATTACACAATAATATGAAGATTTGAAAGATCGGAGTCGGCTTGCCGGAGACAGGTTATCTTACCTATTATTCCAATAGTTTGACATTACTATGTTGCTATACTAACACAATCCTCAAATTAGCATCAAAATATACAGAAAACACAAAATATTGAGCATGACATTGAACATTTAACTTTTTTAAATTATTAAGCCATTTTATTGTTTTTATAATGTTTTACCTTTTTCAATACTAAATGAATGGAATATTTATTATGCATTCTGGGATTACCTTGTCAGGGAAAGATATATGTAATGCGTATGGTATAACTGACGATGGGCTGTTAAATTATTATAAAATAATGAAGACCCGGGGTGGTAACACGAAGCAGAACATTCAACAATCCTGTAGTATAATACCGTATAATTTAGCCCAAATGAGGTATCTTAAAAGGCATAATTGGAAGTGTGGTCTTTGATGTTCTCTATATAGGCAGCACGCTAAGATCTGGAGCAGTAGTCTCAGCCTCAGACCGACAGACTGTTTGCTGAACATCTGATGCATATGGCACACTTATCTGGAAGCACTTCGGGAGTTTTAAAGTCGTCATCTGATTGGTTGAATTCTACAAGATGTCTGCCAGACGAATGTGTTGCGTTCTTTAACGGTCGACCTGGAAAGTAATGCTGTGATGCAAAACTCCCTTGTGGAAGAAGAACGCCTCTGTGTTTACAACTCCGCCATAGACATAAACAGAGAGAAGTAGCTCCGGCTGCAATGTTCTTCCGGAAGACGCATGCAGTTCTGTTTATTAACCACTAGAGTGCAAAAAGTTACGGACTGCAGCTTTAATGTAAGAATTGTTAAAAAAAAAACTGACTAGAAACAAGACAAAAATACTAAGTAAGAAAAGCATTTTTTTTTTTGCAGTGTATTTATATTGGTGTTTTGTCATTTTGGGAATGTAAAGCACTTTTGTCAACTTGTGTTTTTAAATTTGCTGTAGAAATAAATGTTGATTGATTGAATTTCCCTTCCATTGTGATTTAACAATCCTGTATTCTGAGTATTATGACACAGATGCCGCAGGTGAGTCATGAACCACAACTGCTTTACAAGTGGCCCTTTCATGTAGTTGGACGGCTGAATGGAGGCATCACTTGTCTTGATTGTGTCAAGATTTGCAGGTCCTCAACCTTTGACCTCCAGATCACAACTTCAATGAACTACCATTTAAGAGGACAAATACTCATCTTTCTTGTCATTAACTATTTATGGTTTGACTTAGTTGACTATGCTTTTGACAGAGTTAACAAACGCAAAAGCATGGTTACAATGCATGAAAGGCACAGCAGTGAGATTGGTTTAAACTCTTTTCTTCTTTGTTCTTTGTGTGAATGCATAGATCCTTTCACAAACAGCCTCCACACGTTTCCTCTGGAAATGAGATACTCCTTATCTCCGTGTAATTAGCCTTCCTCGCTTCCTGTGCTTTTTCCCACACTATTCTGTGGTTCTGTAAATAACAACAAATATTTTAGCATTTATATTATTAAGTTTGCTAAGCAATAATGCATTTATATAATGTATTTATTTGTATAAATCTGAATATTTATAATATCATATCACATATTTGTATATTTTAAATACAATGTTTAAACTGAATAAAACAAATTGAAAAAAATAATTGTATACAAAATATGAATTAAGACTTATACAAATATTAATTTTCAATTTAATTATATATATATATATATGTTTCATTATATATATATAATGAAACATATTAAAATGTTTATATATATATATATATATATATATATATATATATATATATATATATATATATATATATATATATATATATTTAATTATATATTTGTATGTATGTATATATACACTCACCTAAAGGATTATTAGGAACACCTGTTCAATTTCTCATTAATAAGATTATCTAATTAACCAATCACATGGCAGTTGCTTCAATGCATTTAGGGATGTGGTCCTGGTCAAGACAATCTCCTGAACTCCAAACTGAATGTCAGAATGGGAAAGAAAGGTGATTTAAGCAATTTTGAGCGTGGCATGGTTGTTGGTGCCAGATGGGCTGGTCTGAGTATTTCACAATCTGCTCAGTTACTGGGATTTTCACGCACAACCATTTCTAGGGTTTACAAAGAATGGTGTGAAAAGGGAAAAACATCCAGTATGCAGCAGTCCTGTGGGCGAAAATGCCTTGTTGATGCTAGAGGTCAGAGGAGAATGGGCCGACTGATTCAAGCTGATAGAAGAGCAACTTTGACTGAAATAACCACTCATTACAACCGAGGTATGCAGCAAAGCATTTGTGAAGCCACAACACACACAACCTTGAGGCGGATGGGCTACAACAGCAGAAGACTCCACCGGGTGCCACTCATCTCCACTACAAATAGGAAAAAGAGGCTACAATTTGCAAGAGCTCTCCAAAATTGGACAGTTGAAGACTGGAAAAATGTTGCCTGGACTGATGAGTCTCGATTTCTGTAGAGACATTCAAATGGTAGAGTCAAAATTTGGCGTAAACAGAATGAGAACATGGATCCATCATGCCTTGTTACCACTGTGCAGGCTGGTGGTGGTGGTGTAATGGTGTGGGGCATGTTTTCTTGACACACTTTAGGCCCCTTAGTGCCAATTGGGCATAGTTTAAATGCCACGGCCTATCTGAGCATTGTTTCTGACCATGTCCATCACTTTATGATTACCATGTACCCATCCTGGTGGTGGAACGGGAGCTTTGTACCCTGGATGTGCATCTCACAAATCTCGATCAACTGCAAGATGCTGTCCTATCAATATGGGCCAACATTTCGAAAGAATGCTTTCAGCACCTTGTTGAATCAATGCCAAGTAGAATTAAGGCAGTTCTGAAGGTGCAAGGGGGTCAAACACAGTATTAGTGTGGTGTATATAATATTGTATAAAACCATGAACATTTATATATAAATTAATGATTAAAATACATCCAGAATATTTTAAATAAAATAAAAAAAATTATATAAACACGGCAGAATATAGTTTTTTTTGTTTGTTTTAAATGTTTCTTTTTTTGAGGGATGTTTACAGAAGAAGTATTTTTATCAGATAGATTGTATCACACAGTTATACAGGTTAGAGTGGTATACGGTTACGGTTGAGATTGTGATGAAGTGTTCGCACATCTAGTGTAACAACAATCCCTCTGAACAATTGAATTTTCCAATGGTGTCTCGTGTAATCCTGCGTCACGCAGGTTTTGTTTGGAACAGGAAAAAATGGGCTTTGTCTGCTCAAATTCCAGTAGGGTGTACTTAAAATTTGACCATGTTCCCTGCTGAGACTGCAGCTTATGGACCAAGCACGTACACACACACACACACAAACACGGGGAGAGAGAGAGAGAGAGAGAGAGAGAGAGAGAGAGAGAGAGAGAGAGAGAGAGAGAGAGAGAGAGAGAGAGAGAGAGAGAGAGAATGGTTAATTTGTGTGTTATCTCTCACAGACACTCACATGGAAACAGTACACACACTCGTATGCCTACACACACCCACACATACACACTTGCACACACATGCACAAGCACATTTCTGGCACCAGCTCATTGACGTCAAGAAACCCATCCCCCAACACTCCTCCAGTATTTGCCATTCTTTACAAAGCAATGCTGACTATTTGGGTCATCTGCAGCTTTAGGTGCTGGTTTGAATAGTGACCCTGACCCAGCTGAACTGCCCCCATAATTAGGCTACAAGAATCAGATTACAAAGTCGAAGTTCAGCTTCTCTCTCACCCTCCATTTCTAACATTTAGTGAACTGAAGCGTGGAATTTCCACTGCACGTGATTTATGATTTCAGCTCAGCCCTCTGCCACCTCAAGATAAGTGGAAGAGAGCGATTCAAAGTACTCAGCCCCATGTCTTCTCAAACTCTCTTTCTTGCCTAAAACATTCTGTTTGGTGACCCTACTTAGGCTGAAATGACAAACCACACCTTTAAGAATCCTATTATTCCACTTTCTAAATATAAACGATCCTATAGAAGTGTGTTTCCTCGTCCGAATAAAAATGTCAATGTAATACATTTGCACAGATGTATAAAGTCACATATAACGTCACCTTGTGAGATATACGGTCGCAATTACAAGAAAGAGAGTTGCTAGAATGAGATATAAAGACACGCTGTAAGATACACAGCTGGAATTTACCAGAAACAAAGTCGCAATTCTGAGATATAGTCGTAATTACGAGAAAAAAAGTTGTCATAAGAACAAAAAGGCACGGTGCAAGATGTAAAGTCACAATTTACGAGAAACTAGAACATTTTCAAGATTTAAAGTGACATTGTGATACATGAAACCAGTCACAACAGTGATGAGTCATATTAAGTGATATAAAGATCACAATTCTAAAAAACATTCTTGTAAGTGCAAAATATAAACATTATATAATATATGTTTAATTATGAGATGGAAACTGGCATCCAAATGTTCAACCATTATGTAAGAGTATAGAGTTTCAAAACTCTGCACTTTTCTTTTTCTGTGGTGTAACCTTGATTAAGCCCACCAGAGCTTTTCCTGGCTTGTATCTGTCTTTCTCACTCTGAAGACAGATGCTTCCTAATCCCAAATGACTGATTTTTGACTTCTCCTTATGCAATGCTTCTCCAGAAATGAGGCTCCTGCAGAAATGATTAAGGCCAAACTGAACCACAGTCCATCAAAAACTAACCCGGTCATCATCCTCCTTACACCAAACCTCAATAGGATACACAAACTCGTGCACAGCAAACTTAAGCAGATCTTGAACTTTATAAGGCTGAAAAACCAAAGCTTCGTTAACGGCTCAAGTCCTCTATGATTAACTGAGGGCTCAAGCATTCCTGCTTGGTTTGCGGATGCCTAATTGGTAACGTAGAACCGCTAGCAAGCCAAGTTTCAACAGACTGCTAGGGAATGCTGACTTCATGGAAGGGTTAATGTATGGAGGGTGCAGGGCGCGGATAAATTAGGAACTCAAAGGGAGTTTGTCCTAACCTTGGGCAGCAAGGCCAGACACCAGCAGCAGAGGCATCCCTTCCCCCATGACCTTCAGTTTTTTCTTTTATGCTCTGCCTGCAATTCCTAGATCAGCTTGACCTAGTTGGGTAGTGTTTTGGAAAGAGCTGGTTTCAAAATAAACACTCCAGTTGACAAGTAACTGTATAATGAATTATACAATTGTACGAATGATAGTCTGCCTTTTGCTGATGTGAGTGATATAAATAAAAAAGTTAACTAAAGAAAAACATTTGATTGCAAATATGCATGCATGTATCCATATATATATATATATATGCATACATACATGCATACATATTTGCAATCAAATGTTTTTCTTTAGTTAACTTTTTTATTTATATCACTCACATCAGCAAAAGGCAGACTATCATTCGTACAATTGTATAATTCATTATACAGTTACTTGTCAACTGGAGTGTTTATTTTGAAACCTATTTTGACTCACGGGCTGGAGCCATCATATATATATATATATATATATATATATATATATATATATATATATATATATATATATATATATATATGATGGCTCCAGCCCGTGACCAGAGTCCAGCTCCCCCTCCTGTTCTCAGTCCAGAGAAGACTCCGCCTCCTGTTCCCAGTCCAGAGGACTCCGCCTCCTGTTCCCAGTCCAGAGAGGACTCCGCCTCCTGTTTCCAGTCCAGAGAGGACTCTGCCTCATGTTCCCAGTCTCAAAGAGGACTCCGCCCCCTTTTCCCAGTCCAGAGAGGACACCGCCTCCTGTTCCTAGTCTCAGAAAAGGCTCCACCTCCTGTTCCCAATCCAGAGAAGACTCCGCCCCCTTTTCCCAGTCTCAGAAAAGGCTCTGCCTACTGTTCCCAGTCTCAGAGTGGTCTCCGCCTCCTGTTCCCAGTCTCAGAGAGGGCTCCGCCTCCTGTTCCCAGTCCAGAGAGGACTCCGCCTCCTGTTCCCAGTCCAGAGAAGACTCCGCCTCCTGTTCCCAGTCTCAGAAGGCTTCGCCTCCTGTTTCCAGTCTCAGAAAAGGCTCCGCCTCCTGTTCCCAGTCTCAGAGAAGGCTCCGCCTCCTGTTCCCAGTCTCAGAGAGGGCTCCGCCTCCTGTTCCCAGTCCAGAGAGGACTCCGCCTCCTGTTCCCAGTCCAGAGAAGGCTCCGCCTCCTGTTCCCAGTCTCAGAGAGGGCTCCGCCTCCTGTTCCCAGTCCAGAGAGGACTCCGCCTCCTGTTCCCAGTCCAGAGAAGACTCCGCCTCCTGTTCCCAGTCTCAGAGAGGGCTCCGCCTCCTGTTCCCAGTCCAGAGAGGACTCCGCCTCCTGTTCCCAGTCCAGAGAAGACTCCGCCTCCTGTTCCCAGTCTCAGAGAAGGCTTCGCCTCCTGTTCCCAGTCCAGAGAGGACTCTGCCTCCTGTTCCCAGTCCAGAGAAGACTCCGCCTCCTGTTCCCAGTCCAGGCAAAACAAAGCCTAGTGTATTCAGGTAGGTAAAGCACATGTGGTATACATTGAGTGAACTAATTTCTTTCAAGCTATAACCGTTTAACATTCTCCAGCTTAACTCAAGCCTCTCATATTACACCAGTGACAGAGTATTGGTGCTAGCATGTGTGTGTATGTGTGTGTGTGTGCACTCATGTTTGTCAGGAGACAGAAAGTGAGAAAAGTTAGAGAAGAAAGAGAAGAGATATCCAGGGCATGAAGGAGGAATAGAGGGGGAATGACTGAGACATGGACAGCATGTCACGTGTAGGCTGGAGAAAGTGCATAACCCCTCACAGGGCAGTCCCTAGACACAGCAATCACATGAGCGGAGCCAGAACCTCGCAGACACGTCTGTCACGTCTCTCCGCATGCGTTTCAGTCTCATGCTGCCCTAACACCTCCCTGTGTCTCGCTTCGTCTTATTCAGCTCACTTCTCTGAAGCAAATTACTGTGGAATCACTTTGTCTCAAATGTTTTTTTCCTAATGAAAGTGAAGGGTGACCTGGGGCACCTAAAAGGACAAAAATCTCCATAACAGTAGTTAATACAACTTGTGCGCATAATCTAAAGTCTGCTAAAGCCATAATTGATTATGGAGTAGACCAAATTTTTAATCGTTATTCATTAATTAACTTATTCCCATGAACTTATTCCTTATTCCCATCTGCATATATTGAAACACATAAAGCCCAAAGTATACTGTTTTTCTTTTGTGTATGCTAGCATAGGCATAGTAAACAATGCAGCTTTCAAAGTATATTCCATTTAAAGGGATAGTTCACCCAAAAATGAAAATTATCCCATAAAGGTGGTCTGCCGGAAGGTATATATTTTACTTTATAACACGTTAAATATGAAACATTTTCTTACGAAAACCCATCGATTCGCTTCTGAAGGCTTTTATTAACCCCCCGGAGCCGTGTGCATTACTGGATGGATACTCTTTTTTGGGCTTCAAATTTTGGGATGGCATTCACTGCCATTATAATGCTTGGATTAGCCAGGATTAGCCATTTAAATATATATATAAATTCGATTGTATTCGTCTGAAAGAAGAATGTCATATACACGTAGGGTGGCTTGAGGGTGAGTGAATAATTTGGTAATTGTTCTTTTTGGGTGAAAGATCCCTTTAAGGGTTAGTTTGCACAAACACAGAGGCTTGACGCACGCGCTCTAGAAAGTTTCATTCCTCCAGTTTTGGTCCAATGAAAATGTCTTTGAATTTGTATAAACTAGAGATTAAATTCATCCGTCTCTTAAAGGTGCACTACGTAGTATTTTTACATTAAAACTACCCCTAGGTCAGTGTTATATATTTTGTTCAGTTGAGTACTTACAATATCCCAAATCTTTCCAACTATTTGTAAATTGTGAGAAAATTAATATTTTAACCAAGGACCCGAGACGTGTCAGCATTGCGTTTGAGGGCGTCGCCTGTCAATGGCGTCACATCTGCGTTACCCTCAGTTTTATTTGGCAGAAGCGCTTTTCTCTTACCATTGTTAAAATGTCACAGCAGCGCCGAGCGAATGCACAGAGTAACGTCATAACATCATTTTAAACACACTTAAATGTATCTAATATGATAAACAGAGCTGCTTTACCTTATACTCATGACCGTAAACGCGGAAATAAATAGTGCAGGCGCCCAGCGACTGTGTCCCGTCCCGTCATAATAAAAGTTCTGGTGCTCGCGAGTCGTGTGTTTGTTTAACAATCTCTCCAGTGGCCGTGTTCAGCTCCTCAACACTCGGTCCTGCTCTGCTTTACACTACAGTAACGATAATAAACGCATCCATGAACATGATTTCTGCCCGTGTCCTATTTTCCACCGGCTGTGAGGTGAAGACCACGTCCCAAGATACTGCGCTCAAACTTGGCGTCATCAAACTACGCCTTTGTTTAGAAAAAGTCCTCCAGTGGACGGAAAGTTGCATAGTGCACCTTTAATCTTCAATCAACTTCCACTACCTCTTGCAGTGGCAGGGCGGGACAACCTGTCAATCACATGAGATCCACCAATAGCAAACCACAACCATCCAATCAATTCAGTGAGTAAAAAATCAAGTCCCACGCTACATTTTTTACTTGTACGAGAAGGCATTTCACTCGGATATGTATAAGGAAGAAATGACAAACGCAATTTCCGTTTCATGCTTCAAAATGTGTCACACCAGTTTTGACCAATCACAATGAGCCACATTTAAACATGCACATATTAACGTCACACAACTGAGATTTGAATGCTGTGCCAGACAGAAAGGGCTATGAGTAACCCACTTCTACCTAAAATAACCTTGAATTTGGCTACATGTCGTTTTTGCCAAAATAACTTGTGGGATGTATAATATTCCTTCTTGTAAGAAAAGTCAACAGTGATTACAAGGTGTTTGGTTTCATTTCTTTGACATGTTCATGTTTTAGTTGACTAGTCTATATTCAGGCCCAAATTTTAGGGCTGTGTTTGGACAGCTCCATTTGTTCTCATTGCTGTCTATGTGAAATCAAAGAGAACTCCTTTTCCTGCAGGAAAATGCACAATTATTTCAATACAACTAGCTATTCATAAACGTGTAAAACAGGATCTGAAGATCTAAAGTGTGTGAAGCAAAGGTTGAAACTGTCTTGAGGGTTCCGTAAACAAAGCCGGTTCACATCCCTTAAAGAAATGTGTTTTTTTTACTCTCACTCGGCAGGACGTATGTTTGAAAGACTCCGGTTTGGTTTCTCCGCCACCAAGTCTCAAGGCTGTCCCACAGAACTCAGGACTGGAAATGAGCCAGGCGATTTTTTAATGTTTGAAGTTTGGGATGGAATCCAAACAAAAGAAATACAGCCTTGGTTTAGGCCTCTTAAAGTTATGCAAGTCTATGTGAGTAACAGTCCAATAAAAAATAAATAAAAAAAACAGTAGAAACTTATGTAAAGCTCTCATTATTGGGCCATGCCTAGTGAGGAGGGGATGTGGCGCTGTTCAAATACAGCTGTGAGGCATACCATTAAATGGCGCCATTTTTGTTCAAAACATTTAAGGCAAGGCACAAGAATTTTGTCAGATTAAAGTCACGGTGTACGGATAGTACTGACAGGTCTCCTGTATTGTGAACTTCCCGGCCCCCCCAAAAAGAGTAGCTCTTTGGATTTAAATAGGCAAATGCTTAAGAGTCTATGATTGGATCATTATGGCAGTGATTATTATGTTTCTATCATGTTATATGTTTTATTAACCGTTCTTCTAACCCTAATTAATGGACTGTGTAGCTTTTCATTTTTTAAACAACCATTAAACAACATCATCGTTGTGGTAGTTACGCTTTTTCGTAAGTTGAATATGGAAGGCGGCTAGATATTTTACTTTATAACGTGTTAAATATGAATATTTTCCTACAAAAACCCATTGATTCGCTTCAGAATTCATTTATTATGCCCCGGAGCCATGTGGATTACTTTTATAATGGATGGATGCACTTTTTTGGGCTGCAATTATAATGTTTGGTAGAGTCAGGACATTTTGTATTATAACTCTAATTGTATTTGTCTGAAGGAAGAATGTCATATATACCTATGACTTGAGGGTAAGTAAATCATGGGATCATTTTCATTTTTGGGTGAACTATCACTTTAAAACAGGATGCCAAAGTAGGTTATGGCTGAAGCCATATTTCTTTTCAGAACATGCTTTTTTTTTCATTTTTTTTTTTTTATAGATGTGAACAGATGTAAAGACTGCACATTACTGAAAACACAAAAAAAAGCACAAACCAATAAGTGAAAATTAGTTATTTTTGCAATTTTTCAGAGCAATTTTACTCTTCCGGGTAGAAAGCCGAAGCTACTTCACAGAATCTGAGGTAGAAACTTGTGATTGGCTTCCGGGGCTGGGGAGAACGATTCTACGTAATCTGTTTCTGGCCCCTTCTCTGTATTTATTCATGAGGAAGAGCTCATTCAATCCAATCACTGCGCTGTAGTATGCATGGGATCGCATAACAGCGGAAAATTCAAATGCAGTGAAAGACATTTTTAGCGCTGTTCCTTCTCTGCATATTTAGTGTTGCGTTTGGACACGTGCCATATGTGTGTTTCCTCAGCACAGTAGCACAAAAGTGTAGTTTTATTTTCCTCACGATGCTGTCAGAGCTGGAGTTTTGACTACAAACATGGAAAAACATGGTTTCTGCGAGGAACGCTACGATGAGTTTAACAACGCTCACAAATCGGATCATGATACGGACAGAAAATTGTTTTTAAGGGCATATTTACTCTAGTGGTCTAAAAATGAACCAGCACTGTGTATGCACACGTATTTAAAGCACAATTCTTCAAATTAAATATATGTGCAGTTCTGACAGTGATACAGTTGTACATCTAATCATGAACGCGATTAATTATTCTGATAAACAGAAGACAATCACGTAGACCAAAAATTAAACTGGACAAAAAGAAACTATGCCTTTATTTAAACTGAATTGTGTCATTTGTTCAGAGACTGTAGTGCTCGTAAATGCAATGAAAATATTATTAGACCTTTTAAATGTTCGTCCACGTTTCTTCCGCGTTCTTGGGAGTTTGTTGTCATATAGGGCTACATTGTTAAAATGCAACTTTTCCCTCCGTGGTCATATTTCAATATTCATGTGTCTGTATAATGAGTGTGTTGCAGGACTGTTTTATTTGTTGTTGTATCCCCTTTTCCCAACTTCTACTTTCCCATTTTTCCACAGCTTTAGACAACCATTTCTTAAGACTTTCTCAACTCATGACACTTTAATGAGCAATATGGAAAGTTTTCGCAAAGTCTGCAGGCGCTCTCTCTTTCTCTCCGCCTGTGTACCCAAGTAGGCACCATGAGCATGAGCCCTTAATGCCTACTCGGTGTCATGTGGAGACTGCTGGGAGCTCGGGGTTGTGGGAACGCAGGGTGCCACCTTATGCAAATCCACATGGTCACGTCTGCCTGCTGGTCATGTCAGATAAACCGATGCAGCTTGGCTCTGATCTGAGAAGTACACAGAGATACGGTCTCTCTGTGTACTTCTTCACTCTGCGGCCGACAGATCTAGTTTCATAATGGCATTGTAAACAGGTCTGTGATGTTCAGATCAGATGACCTGCTTGAGAACAGAATAACTATGGGAAGTAAGAAAGGTATGGATGGAATCAAACGGTTATATAATATGGCTCTTCTTTTTTTTTTTTTTTTTAAGGATATGGTGGGAATATTGATACAGTACAGTCTGTGTTGACAGTGAAGATAATGCTAAGAATAGCATTTACTGTATTTCTGCAGTATAGTATATCGTATATGCTGTGAATTTTTAGTACAAATGGAAAACCTGGATGACTACAAACCTGCAGTATGCAACAAAGCACACTGCAATGTGCTCCATTTTTATTTCCAGTGTGATTTCAGCCACATTTTTTTACATATATTTCCTGGACTGCCAAGACATTATGCAAATAAAATACAAAATAAGGCTTTTTTCCTGGATGCCATTTTAACTTGACAAAGAGTTGTCATGCAACATAGTAATGTGACGTGACAATATTTTAGCAGTTAAGTATTTTCTATTCAGTAGTATGTAATATAAAGTGTATACTGTCCAGTATTCAGTAATCTAGTATCCCATTCCGGACATGCGTTTGATTTTTCATTCTTAGATAGAACTAGCTGTCAGTATGAGTTTAACAGAAAAGCTGGGTGTTTGACAGTGACATGTTCTATTCTATAAAAAATAATTAATAATTTCCCCCTGCCAATTATAAGCTGTCATTAAATGTCAAAAACTGAAAGAAAAAAAGAGATTCTGTCCTTTTTTTACAGAATAAAGGATGCTATAATTACAGTTCTTAATGCTTGACTCCACAACAGCCCCTAATATCAGTCCAGCAGACCTTTGAATGAAGCCTTCGGTCCGGCTGGGCTTGTGTCATTGAGATTGAATTACAGGGTGCAGAAGGATTGTGGGTGATCAGCTCGGTGCTGTGCACTGATAGCATGAAGTCATCCATTCTGCATGGTGAGACAGAGCGAATCAGGGTGCAGTCGACCATAAACATCTAATTGATCTGAGCTCATTTCACTTGACTCTGCAGTTTTCACTCAAGAGTTTACCACCATTTCACCACAGGACTAGCTCTGCATTGCATTCTAATTATGTGGGTAAAACGCTTAGAAATGAAAAGATAATTGTAATACATGTTGTAGAATGTTTAAAAATGTTATACCTAGAAGTATGTGTTTATATGTATGTGATGTGGTATCAGGCACCAAGATGTTAGCAGCAGATCATTTAAGTCCTGTAAGTTGCGAGGTGGGGCCTCCATTGATCATACTTGTTTGTTCAGCACACCCCTCAGATGCTCGATTGGATTGAGATCTGGGGAATATAGAGGCCAAGTCAACACCTCAAACTTGTTGTTGTGCTCCTCAAACTATTTCTGAACCATTTTTGCTTTGGGGCAGGACGCATTATTCTGCTGAAAGAGGCCACAGCCACCAGGGAATACTGTTTCCACGAAAGTGTTCCACGTCTGCAACAATGCTTATGTAGGTGGTACGTGTCAAAGTAACATCCTCATGGATGGCAGGACCAAAGGTTTCCCAGCAGAACATTGCCCAAAGCATCACACTGCCTCTGCCGGCTTGTCTTCTTCCCATAGTTCATCCTGGTGCCATGTGTTCCCCAGGTAAGCGAAGCACATGCACCGATCATCCACGTGATGTAAAAGAAAACGTGATTCATCAGACCAGGCCACCTTTTTCCATTGCTCCGTGGTCCAGTTCTGATGCTCACTCTGGTGCTTTTGGTGGTGGACAGGGGTCAGCATGGGCACCCTGACTGGTCTGCGGCTATGCAGCTCCATACGCAACAAACTGCAATGCACTGTGTATTCTTTACACCTTTCTATCAGAATCAACGTTAACTTCTTAAATAATAGGCCTATATTAAATATATTTAAATTAGGGCCGGGACTCGATTAAAAAAAATAATCTAATTAATTAGAGGCTTTGTAATTAATTAATCGAAATTAACCGCATTTTAATTGCATATAAATATTTGACCTGAGAACAATGAGAAGTAATTTTTCACATGTATTTTTAGTATACCATTGAATAATGACGGAATACATAAGCTTAATCAACAAAATATTGTTTATTTATTTCAGTCCAGCAGACCAGCGCAATGTTTGCCATTAAGTGTAGCAAAAGCATATTTGTGATATTTGAGGCTAGATGTGCTGCGGTGATACGCAAATTCCTTGTTGTATCGCTTGCACACAACCATGCTCTTGTCGACGCTTCCATCCTTTCGTTTTTTTAAACAAAATTTCCCATCCACAGGGCCAAGCAAAGCGGTCTCATCAGCTTCTTCGTTCATGTTCACTATGGTTTGTTGTTGTCGTGACTCGTGAGCGCTAGTTGGTGTTCCAGTATAATCGGTCCGTCGAAACTCATTCACTGAAAAGCATTCTGCGGTGCAAAAATAAGTGTGGTTAAAATTGTTATTTATTTTTTTGCGTAATTAATTAACGCGTTAAAGTCCCGTAATTAATTAATCTTAATTAACGCGTTAAAGTCCCGGCCCTAATTTAAATATATTAAATATATTAAAATAATAAATTAAAGCTAAACAATCATATTAAAAATGTAAAAACAAAAGGCAATTTAATATATGAAATAAAACAAAATGAATAAGAAAAAAACAAAAGATAATTAAAAATATGAATTCATTCATAAAAATCTAATATATCTATTTTCCTCTTGTTTATACTCTATAAAATTATATAAAATCATGCCTATACATTTTTACATGTAAGCCTTTTTAGTTCACAATTATCAGTAAAAAATTATGTATAATAAATCTGAGGTCAAGCTTTAATATGATATACAATCTCTAAAGGTCAGGTCTCGATTAATTTCTTTAGTTTATGGATGACACCTTTTACATTTACAATTCATTTATCATTATGGAAATAACAAAAACCTGACATTAAAGGTGAAGCGAACTTTTTGGTTATTCATTTCCCCCTCTATCTCTGTTTTAATGTCTAACCATGAGTGGGCCATTTCTAGGTTGATTTCCTCAAAAAGTAGCAAAACACATGGCCAAAAATATACCGTGCACATGCACAGGGACAGGTGTACAAACGCAAGGGCCGAAGTCTGTCGTAACCGACAGTTCTGTGCAGGAATCACTTAATCTGTTTGGAAATGAACACCGGTAAGAGAGCATGCACGCCTCTGAATCATGTACAGCCATCTTTATCCATGCACTGTGCATAGACTCGGCCAGAGCACTTACATAATCCAGTTAAAATACACCCCCAGTCACATGTAGCATTCAGCCCTGTGGAGAGAGAGAGCCTACTGCCGCTAGGGCTGTGCTGGCAGCTGTTCAGACGTTTACGCACACACAAACACACACATGCGCGCACAAAGCCATTAAAGATTCAACTGTGATTCGTTGCCAGAGTTTCAGTGCCCTGCCTGCATGTGAACTGTCTGTGGAAAAATGAGCCAAGAGCTCTCTCTCCGAGCACATGTGACTGTGTGGAGTCTTACGAGAACACACACACACCCACACACACACACAAAAACAGAACAAAATGGGCAGGACGTCCAGCCCTTTAAAGTCACAGCACAGGCTTCCTGAAAGCATGCTGGGTTTCACTTCTTGCTGAGCACATGCAACCCGTGCCCACTAAATGCAGCTAGAACAGCACTTTTTTTTATTTTAGCTGTGTGGGTGACGGACACGTCACACGCAATTTCGACATAACTTTAACAGATCGGTATAAGACAACTATGAATGATCTCTTTTAAGAGCCGAGCTGACATGAAAAACCACTTAATCACCCGGGTACATCTGGCCAGCGCTGTCTGAAAAGACCCAATCTCACCATCTGGGGCGCCACACAAACCGAAGCACATTATGAGCCTGATCACCAATTCAGCAGCATCATACCACCTGGTCATTCTATGGTCAGATCTATTAGTTATGCAAGTGTCTTTAATATTAATAACCGTTGAATAAATAAGGGTCATGTGCTGTGGGTCCTTTCGGCCATGCCTCGTGCTCGAGACCCTGCCTTCTTTATCATTTATTAGCTCTTGGGCTCTGCATGTACTATTGCATATAACTGCAGTTGGCTACTATAGGAACTTATATGCGTCTCGTGTTTTTAAGAGCGAAACCACATTTTGTGTGATCATCTCCTTACGCCTGTCACTAAGTAAAATGTAACTTATTTTGGTACTAATACGTGAATGGTCTCTAACCTTAAAAAAAGACAGAACGTTGCTTGTGTGAACAGCATATTTGTGTATCTAGTAATCCGATCTCACAGTATTTTACGAGGTGCCGGTTTTGTATGAATTCCTACAATTAGGTTTAAGGGTGGATGCTTACTTTTTTTTAAATTCATAATTGAATAGTTTAAATGCATACAAATTCACCACCAATTCGCCAAAAATGAAATGTTTTCTCGTGAGATGATGCAGTAAATAAATCCACAGCTGATAGTCATAATATGTGTAAAATACTGATGTAATACGATAAAGTCATAATGTTGAAATAATTGTAAATATTTTAATAAATCTAGAAATTGTTTGTGTTTATTAGTTTAAGATTGTCTGGGTCTTACAAGGGTAAAACAATAAAATCTAAAGGAATTCAAGGCATTTCAAAGTTTCCATTTATAATGTAACAAAAACGAAAAATTAACACCTGGGACAGAAAAGTGCCCAAAGTAAAAGAGCATATAATAAATAGAAGGAGTAAAAGCAGAAGAGCAGAAAATCTCAAATCCTGTTATAACTGACTTAGTTACATAATCAATAAACACAGCACATGGATTTCCACCCCGAACAATGTCTCTGTCTGGAATAATCCTGTTAGATTTAGAATCGGCCTGTTGCTGACCTCAAAACTCTATTCGGAGTGTCATGTTCTTTTACCCTTCAACATGATTTCACTTACTTGCACGTTATTTCTGTGAAGCTGTGGGCTGAACATGTTTTATGATTGCTTGTAATGTGGGCCACAGGCTGTGTACTAATCTGCCATCACTCACGTTTACACACACAGAGTTCTTGCTCAGTGTGTAACACATGAAACACAAAGCAGATATGGCCATTAAGGATTAGTCATCTTTGCTGGCCATACTCAAAGGAGTATTACCACACTTAATTTACCCTTACAAAAATAAGTATACTAAAATGTAATAAAAACAAGATTATTAAAAAAGTTTGTATACTAATATAATGTACTAGTAGTATACTTGTGTATAAGTGTATTATTTCAATATTACTTGCATGAGACTAAATTGGCCCACATTTTAGTGTATAAAAATTGATATTTTTCTTACACAAACACGCCACTTCACTTCAGAAGGCCTTTATTAACACCCTGGAGCCATGTGGAGCAGTTATATGATAGATAGATGCACTTTTATGGACTTCAAAAATGACCCAACAGTCACTGCCATTATAAAGTTTGGAAGAGCCAGGACATTTTTAATATCACTCCAATTGCATTCATCTGAAAGTCGTATACACCTGATGGCTTGAGGATGAGTAAATCATGGGCTAATTTTCATTTTTTGGGTGAACTAACTAACTAACCCTTTAATGAAATTGTCTTGGTGACTTCAGAAATTGGGCAGTGAATTTCTAGTTCTCAGCATGTTTTGCATATAAATGCTGAAATTAAATGTTAATTTATTCGTTTTTAGTGAAGGAAATACACTGTTAGTGTTTAATGCTGTTACGTTTGACATTTAAAAGAGGTTGAGGTTCTGTAATGTTGAAGTTTTTGTGGTTACCATTGTGCTGAAGAGTAGATACATGAAGGTAAACACTATGGACTCTAAAAGCAATGACTAAATATCTTACTTGTTCATTAAATATGTTTTTTTTTTAAAGTTATTATAGCATGTGATATGATAGCTGTTAATTTGAACTGAAATATATAACAATAATTGGTTCCCGGGCTAGTAACTTTGGTAGTTCGAGTGACATAATTTTTTTGAGTAATCAACTTAAAAATATGTGTTTATTTTACAAAGTTCATCTAACTCAGTGTAGCTTGTTGGCTGAACGTACACTACCGGTCAAAATTTGTAGAACGGTACGATTTTGTAATGTTTTTAAAGAAGTCTCTTCTGCTAACCAAGGCTGCATTTATGTTAATAGAAATACAAAAAAGCAGTTATATTATGAAATATTATTGTTTTCTATTTGAATATATTTTAAAATGTAATTTATTTCTGTGATGCAAAGTTGAATTTTGAGCATCATTACTCCAGTCTTCAGTGTCACATGATCCTTCAGAAATAATTCTAATATTATAATTCACTGCTCAAGAAACATTTATGATTACTTTCAATGTTGAAACAATTCATTCTTTGATGAATAGGATTCTTTGATGAACAGAAGAACGGCATTTATCTGAAATATAAAGCTTTTGCAACATTACAAATGTATATAATGTCACTTGATCAATTTAATGCATCCCTGCTAAATACATGTATTAAAGGTGCACTATGCAACTTTCCGTCCACTGGAGGGCGCCTATTCTAAACAAAGGCGCAGTCTGATGAAGGCAAGTTTGAGCGCAGTATCTTGGGACATGGTGTCTTCACCTCACAGCCGGTGGAAAATAGGACACGGGCAGAAATCATGTTCATGGATGCAGTTATTAACGTTACTGTAGTGTGAAGCAGAGCAGGACTGAGTGTTGTGGAGCTGAGCACGGCCGCTGGAAAGATTGTTAAACAAATACACAGCTCGCGAGTACCGGGACTTTTATTATGACGGGATGGGACACAGTCGCTTGGCGCGCACACTTCCGCTTTTTCCGGGCAAGATTATAAGGTAAAGCAGCTCTGTTTATCATATTAGATACATTTAAGTGTGTTTAAAATGATGTTATGACATTACTCTGTGTGTTCGCTCGATGCTGCTGTGACTTGTTCACACTGCTAAGTGAAAAGCGCTTCTGCAGAATAAAACCGAGGGTAACACAGATATGACGCAATAGACAGGCGACTCGCTCAAACGCTATGCTGAAATGTCCCGGTCCTTAGTTAAAGGGATACTTCACTGCCTTTTCATATTAAACTATGTTATTCCCTTAACTTAAACGAGTTGATACATACCTCTCTCGTCTCAGTGTGTACACTTAATCTCTCTGACGCGCGGTGACGATCTGATAGCATTTAGCTTAGCTCACTAAGCCTAGTTCATTCACTATGGAACCAAACAGAGATAAAGTTAGAAGTACCAAACACCTCCATCTTTTCCCTATTATAATACAGTTACACGAATAGTTGAACGATCAAGTATGGTGACAAAATAAAACGTGGCGCGTTACTAATCGGATTAAAAAGGAGAACTATAATGTATGGCGGAATAGCACTTCTGAGAGTACTTCGGCTCGGCGCAGTAAAAAGTCTAGGCCGAAACATCTTCCCTCACATCTCCCT
The DNA here is from genome assembly GCF_024679245.1 of Pseudorasbora parva. Classification (NCBI taxonomy): domain Eukaryota; kingdom Metazoa; phylum Chordata; class Actinopteri; order Cypriniformes; family Gobionidae; genus Pseudorasbora; species Pseudorasbora parva. The sequence goes on along the minus strand of NC_090196.1, from coordinate 16,179,680 downwards.
ATTGACAGAAATGAGACAGTGAGGGGGAGGTGTTCATTCACATGATTGCGCCGCATTCACACGGGGCGTAGGCGTTAACGCTTGACGGAGGGCGTGGCTGAAGCTGGGTGCTGACGTGATCGTCATAGTGACAACAGCCAATCACATTAACTTGCCGCTTGGACCAAAACACAACACAAAAAAGCGCCTTTTTATGACAGCTAGTCTGTGAGACAAATGGATGCCGATTTGGTTGTATGTGCGAGTGCGATTGCCCGTGTAGTTGTTGTCAGCGCACTGCACAGGTGCACGAAGCTGTTAAGTACATTAAATCCTGAAAAAGCGCAGCGGGAAGAATATCACGTAGTGGTCAAGGAGCTGCGTCTGGATTTTTAACGTTCTGGATGGTTCACGGAGCAGTAATGAACGCAATTGGCTAGCGTCTGCTGTAGGATATTTGCATACGGCGATCTGATTGGATGACGCCTGCGCTGGCGCTTGAAAAGTTGAGAATTCTTCAACTTCTGCCGCTTGCAACGCGAGTGAAGCGCCGCGACGGAACCCACAATTCAGTTCGGCAACGGATGATGTCACCCATTCAAAGTAAATGGGAAGCGTTAACGCCTACGCCCCGTGTGAATGCGGCGTTATGGATATAGCATTGTATTTGAGGTAAAAAATTATATAAATACCGCTCGATTTCTCACACAAACTGATCGTTTTGTGTCTTAAGATATCTATGTGTCGTCATGAGCCACAGCTGTGCTCTTTGTGCATGTTGTCCAAGAATGTTTTTTGGGGTTTTTTTTGCTCTCGTAGAATCATTACGCCGCATTCACAAGGGGCGTAGGCGTTAACGCTTGACGGAGGGCGTGGCTGAAGCTGGGTGCTGACGCGATCGTCATAGTGACAACAGCCAATCACATTAACTTGCCGCTTGGACCAAAATACAACACAAAAAAGCGCCTTTTTTGGTTGTATGTGCGAGTGCGATTGCCCGTGTAGTTGTTGTCAGCGCACTGCACAGGTGCACGAAGCTGTTAAGTACATTAAATCCCGAAAAAGAGCCGACAGCGGGAAGAATATCACGTAGTGGTCCAGGAGCTGTCTGGATTTTTAACGGTCTATGGTCTGGATGGTTCACGGAGCAGTAATGAACGCAATTGGCTAGCGTCTGCTGTAGGATATTTGCATACGGCGATCTGATTGGATGACGCCTGCGCTGGCGCTTGAAAAGTTGAGAATTCTTCAACTTCTGCCGCTTGCAACGCGAGTGAAGCGCCGCGACGGAACCCACAATTCAGTTCGGCAACGGATGATGTCACCCATTCAAAGTAAATGGGAAGCGTTAACATTTTTGGGTAAACAATAAACTTTTTTTTTAGGGTATAGTCCTTCACACTGTGGCAATGCAGTTTAAACATACTTTTGCTTGTTATAAAGGGACATTATGTTACTTCAAATGAACAATTGAAAAACATTCCACATTTATAATATTTAAAGTTCACATTTAAGTGTTATTTTCCAAGATCCCTCAAGCAAATGAGGTGAGAGGTCACTATGGAAAATGTGCAATGCATCTACAAAGCCACATAGCTAAATATAGTGAAACAAGATGTCCAAGTCACAATTTAAAACAAATTTGAGAATTTTGGGAGGTGGGTGATCTGAGAGCAATCATGAAAATAATGTTATAATGCAAAAATATAAGCAGAAATATAATATGTTTTCTTAGATGCTTTGGGGTGAGATGTAACCTAGATCTGTTTGATGGGAGATTCATGTTCTCTCGTGTAGTTATCCATAAAGTCACACTTTTCTGTAGAGTGAGGGCAGAGATTCATTTCTAGCTACCTGTGAAGGTGACATTCAGGGTTGGGTTAATGTGGGCACCCTAGTGTTTTTCTCTCTCTATTTTTATGAATGAGATAAAGAAAGTCAGTGTGAAATCCAGCATTCCCCCGCAACCCTCCATCCCAGTGACTCATCAGGGTCTGTCAGACAGTGCTTCTAAATCACCAAGCCAATTTTCACCTGTGACTCATCGTAGTCCAGCCACACGGACGACGGGCAGAGCATCAATGCCTTCTGTGTGGCAGAGAGACCAATACAAAAGTGCTAGAACATGCTTGAGTGTTCAAGGGACCCTGTAATTGCCAAAGTGTGAAAGCAGTCCCTCCATGACAGCATTTTGAAATGACTATGATTCAGGAAGTGAAGGATGTAGCTGTTCATGACTATGAGTATGTGAGATGTATTCTAAGGTGAATTGCATAAAAACATAAAAGGTTTTATTTCATAAAATAAATCAAATTAAATAGGAAATAAAATAAGAATTATCCTATATTTAAATATAATATATTCATATTGCATGAACCTGAAGACAATTATTTTTGGATAGTTAATTTTATGGAACGGCAGGCGTGATGCAAGTGCTTTTGGCTAGTTTTAACTCAACGCAGTTTTCATTTTCAGGTCCAGCACCACGTTGTTTTTTGTGTTATTTAAAGAGCGTGTTAGCAATATGCGCCTATATGCGTTGTACACACACAAGGATGTGCAGCAGCACACAAAATTTTTTAAATAGTAAAAATAAAATGATGCCTCTCTGGAGAAGCGTTCAGTCTTTCTACTCACAAATTCTGCCATGTAAGAATCCGCCATGGTGCAAGCTCAACTGGCTTTTAAAGGGAATGGGAGATGAGACTCTGATTGGTTTGTTGCACGTTACACTTAAAACACACCCATGACTCATTAAGAGACTAGGTACAACCCTTTTGGACAATATGATTGGTGCGCAGACCATTTTTTCCATCGTTAAGCTAGCAAAAGTAGATTCAGGCACGCCCTAAATGCCATGCGCTCAGGTCATTAAAATAGGGCCCTTTATTATAATTAAGTTTTCTCTCATTACCACAACACATTTAGGTATTGACTTTTTCTCACCATATTTTCATTACTTTTAATGCATGTAATAAAATTAGACAAAACATTTTTATAGCCTAGATTAAAGTAAAGAGAAAAATATGTAATGTTAATGAGACTTAATAATGGACTTTTAATAATACAAGCGCTTAATTGTAGTTAAGCACAACAATTTATTATTTACTTTAATTCTGAAGATTAGTTTAAGGATCGGAAATGTTTCGCATGATACGTTTTTCTGTGATTACTTCAGTATGTAACATTTGTAATATGTTTCTCATAGAAGCTTTCATTATCTTGAGGTGAATGTAGCTCTTCATGGTCTATGATTAAATGCAATAAACCAATAATTATCTCCCACTTACACTGTAATCTCGTGTATACCACACGTTTGTTTCTTTCTATGTATACAGACTAAGTATATTTTGATAAGGTCGACTGGAAACTAGAACATGTCTTCAATAAATATTCCAGAGAAACAGATTACCTAACTGTGGTAGAGAAATGACTAAGAGAATAGGAATAATAGCTGATGATTCAGGCTTTCTTTTTTTGGACTTATTCCCACAAGTTGCAAACTTAACTGCTGTGTCATTTTGCTTAGCCTGTGATCATCAGGTTCAGCGTATAGGACTAAATGTTCTCATAGTATTACACATTGTAAAGTGGACAGGCTGAGCACTCTGAGAAAACCCCCTTTGCAAATAGCATCCAGTTGTTTGCTCTCTATCCTTTCAAGTGATGCTCTGCGGGGTGTTTTGGACATGTAAACGGGTAAAGAATGTTCAAGCGACTGCACTGTGTACCAACAAAGGGATGAATGAGAGTGTAAAGATTATGTCAGCCAATAGCATATCATGATTGCTGTCTCTAGCCCAAAAGGGAAGGTCACTGCAGCTGTTTTTAGCAGCACTTTTAGAGTTTAAAACACACCTTCCTTTCAACTAAAAGGGATGATGTTGTTAAATATGATTATCATTCCTTGCCTCTAGCTTTAACACTTCAAATACAATCGACACAGCTGAACCACACCTATGGCCTTGCTTGCACTTCCGCTCTTGCAATGACATAAAAGCACAACCTGTGATTCTCTCTGATCGCGTCTGATTATTCACACTGCGTGATTATCACTCTCGTGCACAAGCAAAAAAATTTCGGGGCAAAAATCGGGCAGTGTGAACTAGGCTTTAGTCAAGTGGTCTAAATGTATTTATATGTATATATTAGAGGTGTAACGGTTTTTATCATGGTTTTAGGTTCACGGTTTCGGTATTTTTCTGTATGTGCTATGTTCAGGGGAAAACGACTACTGTCCAATAAAAATAAAGAAAATAAGAACAAATAATCTAACTATAAGCAATAGCACGAATAAATACAATAGAGCAAAGCAAAAAAAATGCTTTTCAGGTTATTTAGGTGTCTAACAGTAGTTTTCAGGTACAGAAATTGAATAAAGTAATCCAAATGTAAAATAAGATTGTACATAATTATTCATAATTATTCACCACATAAATTAGATCAAATATGAATTATTAAACTTAAAAAAGCTATTCAGTCAAGAGCAGTGATTGATTTCCTTGTATTTTGTTGCTTTATTAACCTTAAAAACATAGACAGCAGGAATATTAGGCTGCTGTCACTTTTGGACATAATGCATTGATCCAAAATGATACACATGCGTTGTCTTTCTTGACTGTTTACATTGACTTAAGACATAACCTATGTTTACGATGATAATCGCCAAGACAACCACTTTGACAAAATCTGTGTGTGAATTTGTCCATTCAAGCGCAAGCCTTAAAAGAGAACTCTATATTTGCGTGCTGTCTGAAGCGCGTCTTTCCGAGTGCACACACGAATGTTCTCACAGTGTGCGTGCGAGTTGCGTCTTCTTGCGATTGAATGTTTAAACTTGCAAAGTTTAAATGAGTTTAGTAAACACAGATAGCAACGTGTTGTTCAGATCTGACCTGCGTTCACACGCTACCAACACGCGATGATGCCGTAAATGATCGGTCCTATCAGAGAATACGGCACTCCTATTGAACAAAGTTTACAAAAAGTCACTGTTTCGTCCATGTGGTTTTTTTTTATCATCGCTGTTGTAACGTATTGGGAAGCCAGAATGTGTAGCCATCGGCAGAAACATACATTAGCCGAAGCTCTGTCTTATGTTTTACATGTTGTAATTTTCAACATAGAATTTCATAGATGTTGTAATTTTCAACATAGAATTTCATAGATGCGTGATAAGTCAAGAACCGTTGCACCCCTAGTATATATATATATATATATATATATATATATATATATATATATATATATATATATATATATATATATATATATATATATATATATATATTGTCTTTAAAAGGGGTATAGACCATAAGATGTTTGTCCAATCATTGGATTCGGACCAAATGCAATGATACGTTGTCCTACCTGTCTGTCAGCATATATATTTTCATACCTCAGCGCATCTGCCCTCAAAGACATCACGTCATCAACGCGTTTCATACTAAGAGTTAGACAGACGTCAGTCACAAGCACCACAGCCGAAACAGCAGCCACCTTTTACAGTTCCTCCTGAACCAAAACATCCAGCTAATCCTACGTTCACACCATAACTACTATAATTTGGAGGAGTTGACGTGATGTTTTTCTCGGAGCGGTGCATGTTTTTCAAAGGCAACACTATCAGCACCAAAATTAATCTGCAGCAGTCAGGTGGTACAGGTCAGTGCTCTTTAAGTTGTTAACGTTCATTATTATTATAATGTTATGTACTTTGATACATGAGGTAGTTAAACTCGGTCTCTTGTACTCATGATGCTTTGCAATCTCTGATGTTTTGAAGGAGGCCGTAACTTTGGAGGAGGGTGGAATCTCACACTTTCAAAGCTAGCTTGCTATTGCTATACCGCTACGGCTATACCTCTCTGAATTATATTTTTGTGGTGTGGACTTCTCGAATCACATAGAATTAGATTCATTATTTAAACTTTATAGTTATAGTCCTTGTTGTGAACAAGAAACAGTCACAACAAGACCTTATAAATTAGCCCAAACATGCCACTACTGGCCGCAATAGAAGAAGACTTGGTTTGAATTTAAAACCAGACCGGTTTGTACCCAGTCGGCAATCCATCTGGGTGGCGTCTTTGGCTCAGTTCAGAACCCACAAGGTTTTGTTAATGTTCTCCTGGTTGTCAAATACAGACAGGAACTGAGAGGGAGAGAGATGGAAGAAACATTCTGTTTACATCAATTATGATTTTCAATTGTGCAAAGCCGAAAGGAGAGACAGAAGATGGGTGGGTTTTTGTCTCACATGTGCTCACGTTTTTCCGGGGAGGAGGACTATGACTCATTGGCTCCAGCCGTTAAATCTTTGTCTGGACTCCAACCAGAGATCCCACCCCCCAGAGAGAGAGAGAGGGAGAGATGCAGCGACTGCGAGTCCTTATTTGCTCTCTCACCGTCACAGTCACCAACTTGAACAACCACCTCAGCATAAGCGTGAAAATACCAGTGGACACAGACCACCTGGCATGCCATTTTCCTCCCGTTCGGGCTGTGCGCTGAAGGACGTGTGACGGAATATAACTACACAACTTCACCTGCTGTGAGGCTTTTAAAGAAGGTGCAACATTCTTAACACAGCAAGTGAACTACTTTGGAATGTTTTTCCGCCCTGCCCCCCTCACCATGGAAACTCAACTGGCCGTGTAAAAACAGTGCGAGCGTAAAGGCATCACGTGTGCAACCTGACACGAAACAGAACGTGGTGGCCTATCACGTTCAGCCTCATTCATTCATTCCACTTGGTCCACAAATGGCCAGCTGTGCACATTGCAGTCAGTCGGGGGCAGGTAAGGATAAGCCCCGCAACGGGGCTCCTGCATTCAGTGACACTGAACAGAAGCAATGTGCGCATTGAATTGACTCCTTAGATACATGTGTCGCTGGCTTCTGGTGCATGCAAATGTTTCCACATTGGTCTGTTTACAGTTGCGAAATGATCAATAGACCTAAAAGCGTACTAGAAGTCGTAAATGCCAAGTCCATAGGTCAATATTGTGAAAAAACTGAAAAATCACAATAATAAATATATCATTGTATATGAAAATGAAGCCTGTTTTTCATCAAAATTTCAATTCTATCATTTGTCATTTAGGTTGTTTTAAACCTATACATTTCTTTCTTGAACACAAAAGAAGATATTTTGAAGAATGTCAGCAACCAAAAAGTTTATGGACCCCATTGACTCCCATAGAATGAAGAAGAATTTTTTTGTTTACTATAAACCAATTATACATACAACAATGTCAATGGGGTCCATAAACTGTTTGGTTGCTGACATTTTTCAAAATATCGTCTTTTTTTTCTTCTTTTTTTGCGCCAAAAAAACACATTTAGGTTTGGAACAACTTGAGGGTGAGTAAATGATGATTTTAATGTTATTTGTTACAGTTATTGTTCACATTCAGCCCCAAATACTCATTATTGATACGTGTCGTGATATCACACACATTCACACACAACAATGCCTAAAATACAAAGAAATTTTTCCTTAACCTCAACCCAATTTAGGGACATCAATCGTCCAAAAGATTTTTAAACAAAAAAACGAAAGTATTTATGATTTACTTCATATGCAAATGTGCAGTAAAGTGATACATAATGACATAATTATACATACCTCTTGTTGTATAATACATACCCCCTCCGGCCTCCCCAAACATTGCTGCATCATACTCAGAAAAAATAAGTTTTAAGTTGGTATGTAACGAAAATTATATTCTTTTGTTCCATAAAGTGATCTGAATAAAACAAGAAAAAAAATTAGGGTGGGGCCTGATTTTGTCTATCGGGAATTTTTAGATGATGGTGGTTTACTATTGGTTGAGCTCATGTGAGTGACAGGTTTCCCCGCCCTCACACCGGTAAACACGTCATCAGAGATGTAGCTACAAGAGGGAGGGGAAGTTAACTAAAGATTGGGGGGAGGGGGCACTGAATTAAAGAAAAAATGATGTACAAAGATAGGCGTCCAATCATTTATAGGCCTTGATGCAATGTAAATATTCCTTAAAAAATGATTTCATTGTGACTTTCAAAAGCAACCTAACACTAACATATGAGAGGGAGTTGCATATCTGGCGTCATCGCATCCGAGCTAATGAGGGATAAAAAAGTTAGTAACTGTGAGCAAAAAAAAAAAAACGCTCGCAGTTGACATTCTGTCCGCCTGTTGGAATGAAACCGATCCGCGTGTCCACGTGTTTTGTCAATTTGCATATCATTTTAATATGTAAGCTCGTCTCCCCTATCAGCCGGAGCTCGCTCTCAACGCAAGCTCTATTTGTCAGATTCGAGTCTGGACTCTCAAATCGGAACGCTCGGCGTTTTAGCGCCCGCCCTCTCAGACACGTTGCCTTGGGAGAAGTAACACGGGGCCACACAACTGCAGGTCTACATCACTGGAACCACGTACGCTTCTCAACACAGGCTCCATCGGGCGCTCCAGTTGTCTTTGGATATACTGTTGAAACAAAGGACAGTGCGACCATTCGTCCCATCCGGCTTGAGGTAGGACTCGCGTTTTAAATAACAGCGATAATATGTTTTTGAGGTGTAAAAAATTGCATACGCATATAGGAATAACAGAGATATAGAGCTTTGTATATATGTATGTAAGAGATATTTAGAAGATGCCGCTGCGTGAACAGAGGCATCCGCCTATTAAAGGGATACAGTTATAGGCTACATATGCGTACTTAATGTATATATATTAGCGCGCAATAATGTCTACATTTTCTATTAAATGTAGCCAATATGATGGCATATGATTTGGTCAGTCGTGTCTTTTGTAATAGTTTGTGGCTGCATATCCGTTTTCTGCGAGATTTTGTTTATTTCAAATAGGCCTAGTTGTATATAACGTTATATATAAAAAATATATATTTCTGTGACATGTTTGAAAAGGTAACAAATTGCGGTGGTCTTTTCTTGGAATGGTGTAACGTTATTAAGGTGTTAGTCATCATCAGGGCCCCACCCTCAGTTATTAGACAGGTAACGTTACATTAATTCTGTACGGGTTTTATTTCATAGTCATTTAGTATTTATATACGTGTTGCCCATAGCAACCGATATTACTGGCAGGCGTACAAGAAATGCGTCTCTGTTACGGTTACATGACTTCCTATATTTGCTAAATGCCGCTATTAAATAATTGTCACGTGCCCGCTTTGTCTTTACGCTGGTAACCAAACGTAAACACTGCGGAAATAAACCTTTCTTTGTTTTGTCAAATTATGTTACCCCAAACTAATAAAGGGCCTTTTCATCCCCGTCCCCAGCTGTCGACTAAACTTGTAAAGTATCCGATGTGGGCAGTTTTTCGGTTTGAAAGAGGAGTTTGTTCGCTAACGGCGGTCGTGCTAAACGCGGCGTTTTGTTTGATTCAACTTTTGGCGAAACCAGTATTGACGGGGAAAAGCTGGTCAGCAATTACTTCCATTTGGAAAGCCTGAGCTTTGTGACTGTTATAACGCTAATTAGTCGCGTGCTTGAGGTAGAGCTATTACATAATGTGGCTTTATTGGCAGGGCAGAACTCTGGCTCAGCAGTCCATTTGTTTGCAATGATACCGACCAGCTGATGGACGGATTAAATGCCCAAGAGATGGGAATGTGCTTAGGCAGTCTGAAAATCCTCGTGCGTGCACAATGACTGACAAAAAGTACTTCTATTGTACAAGAAGTTATTTTCATTTATGTATTTTAAAATGTTTTTTGGAGAAACAATTACTTTTGTAATAACGGAAAGGAAATAGACCGTACATAAGTGAAAATGCATTGCTTGAGGTGCTATATTTTCCTGATCCCAAAGGGATAGTTCACGAAAAATGAAAATTATCATAATTGATTCACCCTTAAGTTGCCACAAATGTGTATGAGTTTCTGTTGAACACAAAAGAAGATATTTTGAAGAATGTTGGTAAGTTAGTTGCCTGTATCCAACACGCATACAATTTCCACAGTAGGGAAAAATACTGCGGTCAATACCAACACTCTTCAAATCTGCTTTTGTGTTCAACAGGCGAAAGAAACTTCTACAGGTTTGGAACAACATAATGGTGTGTATTTTATGGCAGAATTTAACATTTTGGGTTAACTATCATTAAAATGAATAATTTTTTCAACCTAATGTGACCACAATGCATTGTTGATAGCAATGCATAGGCCATGTAACAATGCAGTGTATGGGCAGTTTCATTTTTTTCGTGTGATTTTTATTAATTTAGGCATAACACAAATTTTTGCATCCCATACATATCCTGTTAATTCATAAAAAGCCCTCGGCTCGACTATAAAAAATGGTCGGTCTGCACCTTTAGAGAAAGCACAAAGCAATTGCTTGTGTGCAACATACGCTTTTAGCAAATATTCATGGCTTGGCTCATTAAACATAACATTGTAAACACTAATTTTATGTGTACTCCTTAAGGCATGTCTATTATGAATTACCAAGAACTGATGGAATTGATAATACAAGCCGAAAAATGTCTGGTAATGCTCAAGGCTGCAGATCTGGACCCAGCTGTGTGTTCCTAGTCTCACCCTCCTTTAAAAGCAAGGCCACAAATGAATTAACTTTTAAATGTAACCTACATACACTACTTGAATGTTCAATTTAGGCGCAAGCTAGTAATGTATGAATCTGAGCAATTCATCAATGAAATGCTGCAGAAAGAAGGGCTTATTTCTAGGGTCTTTGTTCTGTATCAAATGGTGGTCACCATGGCTGCGGCGTTCTGGTCTCATTGAATAAACAAACAGGGCTTTGAATGTGTGCGCATGTTTTTTTTTTTTTGTATCACCTGCTTCAACACAGCCTGTTAGTTCTGTATTGCTTGATTTTCAAGGGGTTTTCAATGAGTGGAAATCAGAGCAAAAATGCATGTGCTACTTGGTGTGCAAATTTTCTCTAAAAGAAATCTTATTTCAAACATCTTAATTTTGAATAAATAAAGACTGTCTCCTCCTGTTGCTACAATATTATGCATGAATAAGGCTAGTTTTTTTTCTTTTTACAAAAATGTGTATGTTTTCTTTTAGTGTCTGTTTTGGTACTGTTAATTTACAAGAAGAATCGGTGTTGTCATTGAAAACATTAGAATTAACCGTAAATGTCAGTTTTAGGAGTTCTCAGCACTGTTTGTGAAACAGCCATAAGTCTTTTTTTTTTACTTTAAAAAAGACCACTGTTTATCTTTAGTCTGTGTGTGGGACTCGGTGGTGTGTCTGAAAAACACGCTTATCTGAGCTGGCATAAATTCAGTATCTCACAGGACTTTATTGAAGATGTGTGGTTAAGCTGTCATTTTGGTCCACTGTATCTTCTAGACTATTAATCTCGGAAATAGGTCTGCAAAAGGTGGAATTTTTGTTTTTATATTCCTGCCAAAGCAATAGAATGAAAGCAAGATCATTCCTTCTCTACTAGACATTTTCATGCCAACTCATGTTGTATTGTGTAATGATTTAACGCTTATTAAAATTGGAGATTAAAGTACTCCCTGTTTCCCCCGCAGGTCAGTGATGGTCCGTGCTGGTTAGACCCTGCTTCCTAAGATGTCAGCTTCAGATTCGGACTATTCCATTGACTGGCTGGCCAGTGACGATGAGGACAACGACAGCGAGTTAGAATCAGACTGTACCAAAGTGCAGGGACAAACCACCTTGCCAAAATCCCCCACCTCGGGGGTCGTCCAGGGGGTCCATACTTGCCAGTTGCTCTCAAAGAGGAATGGAGATAAAGGGGAGGTAATGGACAAAGAGAACATGAGCTCTCGGGGAAGTTCTCCATCTAGCTGCAATAGTTCTGACTACAGCGAGGATGGCAGCCATTCTCACCTGGGACAAGGGGATAGGACCAATTACAGCCGGTGCCCCGAGAGCCCTATAGGCAAAAAGAGGCAGGCGCTGAAGAGAACACGGAGCTCCATGGTGCCGGAGCAAAGGGAGAGGCAGCTCACACCTGAACAAATGGAGAAAGACAGGCTGTTTGCATGCAAGGTGAGATATGTGCCAGTTTTGAGTTGCCGGCATGCCACGGAACGGACATGGTGTTCTGAAAAGCACCCTTATCTCCCACATGATCTATCTCCACCCGAGCAGAATAAAAAAATACTTTCAAGCAGAACCACTTCCAGGAAGACCCCTCCTCCATGTGCTCTTTCTAGGTGAAAAGTGAATGAGTCACACGAGGCTACTGAGTGAAAAAATCTACCTTGTAGAAATGCAGTGATAACTCGTTCCATTACATTAGCATAAATGTGTGAGAGAGTAGATGAGTCACTGTTTGTATCAGTGTCGTTGTTCTTTGGACATTATGAGCCATACAAAGGAATGTCTCAACTTGATGTTGTTAGTTTATGATAATTGGCAGTGTCATCCTGAAAGGAAAACTCTACAAATGGTTAGAGAAATGTTAAACCATAAATAATAACTGACAAATGAATGAAATGCTGAATGATGCTCTTTGTTTTGCAGTGCTTGGAGCTGCAGTGTTACATTCACCCACTGTCCTCAATCCTTAATGGCCTCCGCTCGGGCAGATACAGAGAACGTGAGTAATGCTTTATTCAGTCTTATTAGTCTTAGCAGCATCCGCCTTGATTCAAAAACTTGCTTTTTAAAATCAGTATGCAAGGAAAACAGTCAAATTAGAGGCAGCAGGCAATGGTAGAGATGCATGTCATGAGATTTGGGACTGAGATGTCATGAAAATAAATGAAATGAGGCACCCAAATCAACCACAGTCATTTCCTGGTGGCCTATGCTGCCTTCGCTTAGTCATAATAAAACGTGAGTGGTTGAAAGACAGATGTCTAAAGCAGTGCAAACCGCACAGCTCCAAAAATACCCCAGGGTCTAGATTGAAATACTGAAGACACCTGTAGAGATAAGCTCAAGGGTTAGCTTTTTCCATTGTGTCCTTGCATAATGGGATTAAATATTTGATTATTGTAACATTGTTGACAAGTAAAATGACCGTCAAATCTGCACCCTGCACTGTGTCCTAAGAAGGCGACAAGGTGTGATTTTTAAAGGTTTCTTGTGTATATTAAACATTGAAAAAGAAGGTACTAGCTGTGTGAGGTAAGATGCATCTCAAGGAACCGTTAAATTGATGCAACCTGGAGAAGTGTGGTACTGATGTTCTTAATTTTACGAATTCAAACAGAGAAACGCCCCATGCAATATTTTGGTTGACTGACTGTTACGTAGCAAAGCATTTTTCGCTTTCAGTGCGGACAGGAAAATGGCTTGTTACTGTAATCGTGTTGTCACGGTTGGTCGGAACACAGAAAACTTGCTCAAGCTTGACTTTATTGTAAAATGCCAGCAGATGTTACTTCCGCTATTGGGTACTTAAAGAAAAGTTTTATTGGCTGAGTCCCATGTGTACTAGAAAACAGGTTGCGGACCTGCTCATGAGTCTGGGATTGCTGTCAATGCAAGGGCTCTGGGTGACACTGGACTTCCTGGCCACAGAGACAGCAAGTCTGTCCTCCCACGTGCTTCACAAGAACCCATCTGCCTCACAGACGTAGCGCAGACTGTCAGAGACAATAAGCTGGCATTGCTCATAAAAAAAGGTTTAAACTGTATCTTCTCCTTTTACAGGCCTCAGCACTTTCCAAGAGAGTGTGGCCATGGACCGCATCCAGAGGATAATGGGGGTCCTGCAGAATCCCTGCATGGGGTGAGTTCCCTACTGCTTCTTTCACTTCACTCACGGGCCGTTTGAGGGTAGGAGGGCTTTAGTCCGCACATCACTCCATCGCAGATCGAGCTGATAGATGGTGTGTCCGTTTACTTAATCTACCTCAATCCACTACTTGCAACGTTGTGAGGAAATCTAGTTTCGGTGCTTGTGTGTTTGCGCACATCAGCGGTAAGCCACGGTTGAATTGTCCCACGTCACTTGCGAATGACTTCTACGCCCTCTGCTCTGTCTGGAAGTGAATGTCTTTGCTCTGAGGGTATAAGTGAATGAGACAAGGAAATGTGAAAACACATGGCTTTGCAGCATGATGCTTGGTCCAGAGAGGGGAGGGGGGGCCCGCTGGGCCAGTGCGGACCTGCCATCACAAATCTAAAAATGGCTGGACAAGAATAGAACTCAAGCATAGGTCGTTAAAAATGTCCCAGCTCCTCAAGGGAGTAGCCAGTCTTCTGATTGATTAGTCCTCCTCTGGCTAGACGGTGTAAAGTCTGTGATGTCGTCTTTGGGAGGGGGAGTCAGTGCTTCTGTTGCGTCGAATTACCTCATAATGGGTCAGGCTGGGCTTAGGTGCGTCATTTACTTTTCTTCTTAACAGCACCTGGCACGCAGCCCAGTTCTGCTCTCATTGTACTGCTTTGTGCTACTTCACAAAGTTCAATATTCACGTGCGAGTGCAGAGTCTAGAACATCTAGATCGTTGGTGTGCTTTGGGCCGTGTCCAGCAGTGTCGCAACCTGTGCGGCATGAATACACGCCTGGCAAAAAATACGGCTGAAATGGGTATTCTGCCACTAAAAACATGGACGATGGGGTTTTGGGTGGGGTACTAATTCTGGCCATCTGAACGAGGCACTGAGCCAAGCCAAATTGAAGCTGACACTACTGGGGGCGTGGCTGGCTCCCTACCACTTATCATTCACCCATTTCATCATGCCAGCCGACAAGTCCCCCAATGCAAAGGCGCATCAGAAAAGGGAATATAAAGGTAACTCTTATGGCAGTAACCTTTTAAATTTGAAATGCTAAGAATGGGGCCATAGCAGATACTTTGGTCATGTGACTTGCACTAATCCCCATTAACCATCTGTCGGAGGCTGGTGCGAGTCAATGGGCACCATGTGCGTGTGTCTGCATCACTGCTCCTTAGCACGACTATTTCTTTTCCCTGTGACGTGGACGTCAGTGCCCTGCTGCAGGCTTATGTCTATATTTAGAGGCGAGGGAAACGGTTGCACTCAATGCCACGTGTGTGTACAAACATGTGTGACTCAACACAGGATCCGTTCTCCTTTTGAGAAACACGTTTGTGTGTCTGTGCACATGTACGCATGATGCTGTGCACTTGCGGTTAAGTGTTCTTTCGCCAAACGAGGTTTCAGAACTGTAGACTTTCATTTTTAGTCATGTCAGTCACATTAAGTCTGTTTTTTTTGTGCACCAGACTTAAACATTGTCCTTCCTGTGCCATGCAGGGAGAGATACGTCAACATCATTCTGAAAATGGAGGAAATGTTGAAGAACTGGTTCCCTCACATAAAACCACAACGAAGCGACCAAGCCAACACCGCAGCGCTGATGGAGGAGACGACCCCATCTAAGAAACCCAAGGTAAGGCTTTCTGAGAGCTGTCACGAACATGTGTAAGTTAAGACGACAGGCTGATTGAAAAGGAGAGACTGAAATACCTATTATACTGTAATCACTGGTCCAAAGAGGAACAGGACAGACAAGAAAGGATTAAAATCTATTTTTACAGTACAGAGGTATAAAATACACATCTCATGTTCACTAAGAACAATGACGGAAAAGAACAGGTCACTTTGGAATGCTTTCGCAGAACAGATAAAAGTCTGCAAAGTAAAATGATAGTGTCATGCTTTTTTTCCTACCCCTACACCCCTAAGTTATTATTGCAATAGTTTCTATTACATAGGTCATAGGTTTCATAGATCAATGACCTGACGCTGTTTTTTCCAATTGAATCTAGTCATTTAAGCAAAAATTTACACATGCCGTTCATACTAACTGGGTTATTCATTCATGAATTATTGTAAAACGCCATGTGGTGCGACTTCAGGAAACTTCTCACCTTAAAGGGTTAGTTCACTCAAAAATTTAAACACTTCAACACTCGTAAGACCTCTGTTCATCTTCGGAACACAAATGAAGATATTTTTGTTTAGATCCGATGCCTCAGAAAGGCCTTCATTGACACTAATATCATTTCCTCTCTCAAGACACTAAAGACATAGTTAAAAGTCCATCTCACTACAGTGGCTCTACAATAATTTTATGAAGCAGCGAGAATAGTTTTTGTGCACAAAACCCCCCAAAAAATAACAACTTGTATAGTGATGGGTCGATTTCAAAACAAAGCTTCGATCTGTTATGTATCAGCGTATCGATTCATGATTCAAATCGCCAAAAGTCACATGATTTCAGCAGTTTAGCGTTTTGGCACGCGATCCGAAAGAACATGAATCAATACGCGGATTCATAACTGTTCAAAGCTTTTGAAAACGGCCCATCACTATATAAGTAGTTATTTCGTTTTTTTTTTTTTTTGGTGCAAAAACTATTCTCGTCACTTCATAAAATTATTGTAGAACCACTGTAGTAACACAAACTTTAAATTGTATACATATCATTAGTTCTTGAAGGTTACACCACATGATATTTTAGTTGTTAAATGGGATAGATTTTTCAAAACAATGTGAAACCAACATGGATAATATATTGACTAATATATAACTATTTTCTTAAATCTTGGCAAACCAACTGCAAAGAGATCCTCAGAAATGTTTGCATTAAAATCTTAAGTAATTCCTCCCTCTTTCAATACTTTACAGTTGTCTCCAGCTACATCTCCCCTGCTCACTGGCAATGCAAACCCTGCCACCACAAGTGCCCTTTCCATGGGTAACAAGGCAATGAGAGTCAGCGACCTCACACCCCCAGGGCCCTACTCTGCAACCAACCTAAAATGGCTCCACACATCACCCATCTGCTCCCCGACGGCTGATCAAGCTCAGGGGACGGTTCGGAACTTTCTAACAGCTCACAGGGACAGGGACGCGACGCAGGACAACTCTGTGTCCTCCAGCACGGACCGTCCGTGTAAAACAGAGTCTGTTCCCAGTCGACCACCTCCAGCCAAGATCAATGCGCCATGCCTTGAGAGACTTCTTAAATCCACAGAGAGCATCATCTCCCAGAAAGGCCCAGTGGGCTTGGGTGGCACGGCAGCTGGTGGATGGTCCTAGTCCCGCGAAAGGGCTCTGGGAGATCAGAGCCTAGCTAGAGCGTGACTGCCCCCAGCTGGTCTGGAGTCACCCGACTCCAGCACAATCCCTGCCTCCGTTCTAGTCTTGGGAAGAGGCACAGAATGCAGCAGAGGGAGTAGCCTGGCAAAACAGAGACGTGTTCAGTTACAAACTGAAAAGTGTCGGAGTGTGATCTTTGTGTGTGTGAGATGTGTACGTCTGCGTCTATTCCCTTTCTGTTGGACTGACGAGTGCGTTGTAGCAGTGTGTGTGAGGGGGGAGGGGGGTTGAGTAAGGTTTTGTGATCTTGGCTCACGTTTATACTTTACCTTTTGAGATGGTTTCCTCCTAAAACAAAGAAAGAGGAAAATTCTCCTGTGGCGACCGCATCCGATGAGGCAGCATATTGGTATCTGTGAAAAAGCGAATCTCTACACAAAACGAAGCAGCCGTTTTTTTTCCAGAAAGGGATGGTAAAAGAGGGAGGAATTTATTCTGGGAACACTTCAGATATTCCAGCGTGTTAGTGATCTCTATCGTAGGTGTGGTTGAATGTGAATTTATTGCTTTAGTTTGCTCTTTAAATCCACTCTACAGAGTTGATTTGATGTGACTGTTACTTCATAGGTTTAAACTTCTAGCTATGTTTTTGGTACAACAGTTCTACCTCATTCTGACGCCACATCTCCGGTAGTGTATGAATACAGTAAGATCGTACATACACGCAAGTAGACTCAGAGCGAGGCAATTTCATAAAGAGCATAAATACAGTGAGCGAAACTCGCCTGTCATGCCGAACTAACACTTCACAAGAGAAAGCTCCGGAGGCTTGACTGGTGCCATTGTAAAGAATGTGAACTGCAAATTTTTCGCTTTTTTTGTTTTGTTTGTTGTTTGTTTGTTCGTTTTTAAGCCTCCCAGTTCAAGGGCATATAGTGCCTGTCAATTCGATGTCAAACTGTGCCTCTTCACTGGTTTTGAAGGGAGAGCGTGAACCATCCAGAATACCTGACGCCTCTGAAGGATGTACAAAAAGAAAATCAGGAACCTTCAAAACTCCTGCCATTCATTTTCTGCTATCAAGTAAATTATTTGAAACTCTTGCCAACTACTTCCTGTGGTCATGTGAGAATGACATTTCGGTTTGCCACAGAGCTGGACAATATCTAAGAGGGAAAGGTATTAACTGTGTACATATTTGGAAAAGTTGTTAATTTACCCTTGCAAAGTGGCCTTTATAGTGTAATATTTTCTACTTTCAGAAATAAATGTGGTTATATTTGTTTGCTGTATTCCGTTTGTCTTCAAGCATTTTGTTTCAACTGATCGCATGCACATTATTGAAGGTTTGTCAATGGACAGTACTGATATCTAGACATGGATAATGTGGAAAGTATAGTATTTATAAATTAATTGATTATTTATATATATATATGTATATGTTTGGACAAACTTTCCCATCAGTTTTAATGCCATCGGTGGCTGTATTGAAATATGTACTATGGTATACATTTATATCTCATCAGTCCATTAATGGCATAAAAACTAAATGCTATGCATGTCTAATAAGTCAAAAAAAGATTTTTTTTTAGTTCAGTCAAAACAACATAAACCACATCTAATTTGGCAGCCCTTATGTCCATTGTTTTCAGGATGGCTTTGATATCGCACCAGGAGACCGTTCATCACAGACCTTTTTGTTTGCTATACTTTTTGGCATTCTCATACAAGCGCATCTATTCAAATATCAAAGCCACCAAAGTCATTCTTAAAACAACCCTGCTAGACAAGGACAGACTACGAAACGGATCTAAAATATAGCTTTTGTTAAATCACAACTTGACCTTAGCTGGATCTATGATGTGTCGGAGAATATTGAATATTACAGGATTGGTCTCTGGTGATTAACTGTTCTTCAGTTTCTGGGAAGGTAGAACGGGGAATGTAGAATAAAACCCACATCCTCTGGAGAACAGAAAAGCCAATGTTTTTCTGGACGGTGAGTAATTCAGATGTCCTCCACCCCGAATCCCGCTTCTTTCCATTTCCCTGCTGTGCAGAATATCAAAGTCGGACACCAATCAACCAGTCGCATTAAGCAATGGCACTCATATTTCTCATTATACTGTAGGCATTGGGAAGACAGTCCATTCAAATATCAAGTCCACTATACATTGTTATAGAGAAGTGCAAATGTTCTCTAATCAGATTAACAAACTACACTTCCTTTTTACAGAAAGAATGAGTGGAAGTTACCCAACTAGCATATGCATAACCCTAACCATTATAATTGCAAATATGTGACCTAAGTGCCAGTAAGGTCATGTAGAGGTCAACTTCTCAATAAGCTGAAAGATGAGGTATTATTTATGTCTATAGAACAAACAGTTACTAAGAACAGCACAGAGAGCACAGATGTACTTCTCAGAAATCAGTACGGTCTTATTAACTGGTCATATCCTGCAGTAGTATATGTGGAGGACATCTTTTGAGGATACATCTGTAAGACCACAACAAAAGTCACTTCCTTTTGGCATGGACTGAAACAGTGCGCTGCTTTATCTGTGCTAACCATGAGTTTTGCCAACCTTGAGGCATTATTCCAACAGAATCTGTCTGCAACCTGCAAGACTTCAAGTTATGCCCGTCTTGCATACCGCAGAGACCCATCTCCATTATTATTTAGATGACTTATTATTGCTACTACTATTACTAATGCAGAATAAACAGTTTATAGCAAAAGAATGCTAAAAATGCCA
Organism: Pseudorasbora parva; assembly: GCF_024679245.1. Taxonomy (NCBI): domain Eukaryota; kingdom Metazoa; phylum Chordata; class Actinopteri; order Cypriniformes; family Gobionidae; genus Pseudorasbora; species Pseudorasbora parva. Next base: position 16,159,948 of record NC_090196.1, on the reverse strand, counting down.
AAAAGAATCTTTAGAGATGTGCAAAGAATGCAAATGTAAGTATAAACATTAGTAATAGGAATGAACGATAAACCAGCTGATATTGATGTCAATATTGTATATGTAACAGTCAATATTTAATAAGGTGCTTGTTTATTTTTCACATGAACAATAGTTCCTAATCAGTAAATAAAGTTTAAAATCACAAATAATTTAATAATGATATTAATGATAATGTGAAAAGCGATGACAGTAATATGTTAATGTATTTGTAGTATACTTAGTATGAAATGCATACATTTTAAATACATTTTGGTATGTTTTTTTTTCACTAGGGACCTGAATTCCCTCTTTAAAGTATTTATATTTTTAGATGTATTTTATTTTTTAAATACATAAAACAGTATAACATTTTAATGTTATCTTATATATGAAAAAAAAATCTTAATGGCTTATCAGTATGGACCGGAATTTCAACAGACCGACCAGTGTATCCCTAACAGGGTTTTTTCTTTAAGGAAATAGCAAGTCCTGGGTCACATGATTCTTTAGATGACATATGACCAAAAGAGGGGAAAATCTTATTTTACTTTCTTCATATAAGTGCAAAATGTGTTTATTTTTTTGGTGCAATATTTGTTTAGCACTAGAACCTAGGTCAAAATCCATCTTAGGTGCATCAATCTAGGTGCCTCCGTGTGAACAAGCATGGCACATGAGTAAAAAATACTAACACTGCCTTCACGTGCCATCGGAAATTTCACAATTCCAGTTCAGAAGAGCTTGTTGCATTCAAGTGCTTTTCTGTCCGAATAAACAGGTTTATTCTTGTCTATTTTTGGGGAAAATATTTTTAAAACCAACATTATATGTAGCGTCACACACTGACAACCATATAAACATTTACGATGCTATCAACTTTCTGTTGATTCTGTAATTTCCGTCAAATACAGGCTATTTTCTCTGCGTATTAAACATTCAATACGCTTCAAACGATTACTCGTTTATAAGAATATGCACTGCTTTAATAACAAGACAAGACGATCTAGCTGTTTGGGGGACATTTTTTTTTATAAATCATATCTGTCACAGCAGTTCTCCCCGCCACCATGTTTAAAGTTTATGGCACTCCCATCTCATGAATTTGGCTATTAAATGTATTCATATTTATTGATTTTGGGTATTAAAATTATTTCTGAACTTCCCACTGGTAAACAACATCAGAGGGTGTTCATGTGCAATTTTTACCAAGGAAACTCATATTTATGATAATTCCGATAGCACGTGAAGGGAGCATAATTCTCATGAGAGTGTTAATATTAGTAGATTGGCTAGGGTTAGAATAGGTTGACATGTACACTCACCTAAAGGATTATTAGTAACTTCATACTAATACTTAGCCTGACAAGCCAGACCCACAACAAGATGTTTTGTCTGGAAACTCACCATTGACAGAGCTCAATCCGAGGGGCGGGATAAACGGTTGTCTTTCAAACTCCCTCTGCGCAGCGTGCACACAATAGTATAGTGCTACAACCAAACAGAGCAACCAAGGTGAAGCAGAGCTAGTTGACAGATTAAACTTTAGCTGTATCCGGACGGCAAAACTCTGAACACATCTTCCCTTCTTAAGAATAACTTCAGTGCCGTTCTTTGTTCTTTTCTCAGAGAAAAGCTCAACTCCAAGTCTTCCAGAGTCGCTGCCAAAGCTGATTCGAAAGGCCGCTGTTCGCCAGCCTCTGTGTTTACTAGTAGCACGCAAGCGCAATTCGGCCATCATTATGTTAAGCCCCACCCACCGACTCTACACAATGTGATTGGCCCGACCAGAGTTTGGCTTTTACAGCTCAGAAGTGTATTGAAAGTTGCTAGACGACACTCACGGCAGATTAGAGTCGCTGACCGCTAGGGTGTGTCTAGATTTCTAGGCTAACTAATACTGTTTTGACCCCCTTTCGCCTTCAGAACTGCCTTAATTCTACTTGGCATTGATTCACTAAGGTGCTGAAAGCATTCTTTAGAAATGTTGGCCCATATTGATAGGATAGCATCTTGCAGTTGATGGAGATTTGTGGGATGCACATCCAGGGTACAAAGCTCCCGCTTCACCACATCCCAAAGATGCTCTATTGGGTTGAGATCTGGTGACTGTGGGGGCCATTTTAGTACAGTGAACTCATTGTCATGCTCAAGAAACCAATTTGAAATGATTCAAGCTTTGTGAAATGGTGCATAATCCTGGAAATAGCCATCAGAGGATGGTTACATGGTGGTCATAAAGTGATGGACATGGTCAGAAACAATGCTCAGGTAGGCCGTGGCATTTAAAGGGGGGTGAAACACTCAGTTTCAGTCAATCTCATGTCAATCTTGAGTACCTATAGAGTAGTATTGCATCCTTCATATCTCCGAAAAGTCTTTAGTTTTATCATATTTATAAAAGAAATATGGGCTGTACCGAGTCTTTCCGGAAAAAAACGAGCGCCTGGAGGCGTATCGTGTGGGCAGAGCTAAAGAATGACGAATGTGCACAAAGCGGTGACGTCCTCAAGCGTGGAGAAACCCATGGCTATCTCAGCTAATACAGATAATGATCCAGAATCAAATCTGAGGCTGAAATAAATTGAACAGGAGAAACGGCAACATCAGGATGTCCGTCTCTGTGGTATGTACTGTATTTAGGGGCCTCTGTGTGTCTTTACGTGCAGTTTATGAGGACATGATTTGGTTTATGGACTATTGTATGTGACTAGACCTTAGAGGTAGCAAGCAAAACGGTTTTGCACGTCAGAGTCAGACTAGTGTTATACAGAACAACAATGGAGTAACCGTTAGCGCATTTGAATGACGAAGCACGCGATCGTGTCGTTTACTGATGTTTACTCATGCGACGGTAGCCAATAGCAGAGACATTTGAAGTTGATTTACTCACCGGCTGCTTCCAAAGCAGGACCGAAACTTTATCGCTGGGACCGCTCTGTCAAAAACACACTTCTTTGGTATGATTTGGTGAAGTCCTGTGACAGCAGTGACCGTGGAAATCCACTTTGCAACGCGACTGAAGCGATGCCTTGAAGCTTCCCATCATTTCTGCGTTCAAATCGGTTCAAATGCAGCGCTGCCTTCCCGGAATGCTGTGCTGAAGCGTTGAAGTCGCTCGACGTCACCCATAGGAATAAAGTGGAGCGCGGCGCGTCATAAGTGCTCACGGACGACTGGATCTGCACCTGAGAGACTGTTTACAGCGTGCATTTCCTCTCTCTCGATCTAGTCACGCGCGCGCGCACCCTTCCGGGAGAAGAGCCCGTACAGCCCATACAAGGACCTTCCGATCTATTTAACGTCAAGTAGACCCATACTCGAAAAAAACTTGCCGAAACTTGTGAGAAACCGGAAGGAGTATTTTTAACACAGAAATACTCCATCAAACGTCCAACATTAGTTTTTGAAACTTTGTCTATGTTTAGGATGGGAATCCAAGTCTTTAAAGGTGTAAAAAGCTCAGTATGCATGAAACAGCATTTCACCCCCCCTTTAAACAATGCCCAATTGGCACTAAGGGGCCTAAAGGGTGCCAAGAAAATATCCCCCACACCATTACACCACCAACCCCAGCTGCACAGTGGTGTAACAAGGCATGATGGATCCATTCTCTCATTCTGTTTACGCCAAATTCTGACTCTACCATCTGAATGTCTTAACAGAAATCGAGACTCATCTGACCAGGCAACATTTTTCCAGTCTTCAACTGTCCAATTTTGGTGAGCTTGTGCAAATTGTAGCCTCTTTTAAATCCCCTTTCTTTCCCATTCTGACATTCAGTTTGGAGTTCAGGAGATTGTATTGACCAGGACCACACCCCTAAATGCATTGAAGCAACGACAATGTGATTGGTCGATTAGATAATTGCATTAATTAGAAATTGAACAGGCGTTCCTAATAATCCTTTATGTGAGTGTAGTTGCATAAAGGGACCATCATCGTTACCAAAATATTGGCTCGCAAGCAGTTACAGGGGGTTTTGTGCATGCTGAGTGGGAAAAGAATATGTTCCACCAAGGTAAAATTAATTTCAAGGGGATTTACGTTCTTTTAAGTTCTTGAGGATTTACCGTTTCTACTCCTAGGAGATTTTGGTGGACTTGTATCAAATGCTAACTGATAGAGCTAAGGTCTTGGCAATTAAAATGGATCAAAACTGTAAAAGGCCACTACTGTTTGACTGTTAGGCTCAGTGGTATCACACAGCGGTCACAAGCTGTCAAGCCCAGATTAACAGTGGGAGGTGGGGAGGTCTGGTCCAACCCAAATGGATTCTTGTCATGCGAGGGACGTGGCCTCATTCTGTTTTACCATTGCTATCCACATTTGTCCAAACTAAGTCAAACAGATTTTTAAAAAATAATTTCAAGGAGGAAGAATGACATTCTTAAATGATATTCAGCTCAGAGGTTTCTATAAACTGAGCAAGGTAAATTAGTTGTTGACTGGTTGGAGGAAAGAGAAATGCACTTAATCCTGAGAGACGGCAGAATTCTCAGAAGGACTGTCAGGGTAATTGCTCAGTTGATATCCATGCTGCAATAGGAACAACAATAAATAGATATAACTCCAGTAAAGGTCGCAGCACCTTTAAAGTGCAAAATACAGATATACTGTAAAGGCCTGTTCACACTAAGGACGATAACTGTAAACAACATAACTTATTAAAATGCAATTTTATGAGAACAGCATGCAGAGTCCACTTCACAAATTTAATGAAAACAACACAGAGGAACGATATCTTCAGAATCACTTTGAGCGATTCAGCTGATGAACGATAAAAACATTGGCAGTCGATCAGAATCCAGACTTTAAAGCGCTCAAGCATTTAACACAACATAAAACAAAACTGCAGTGTGCTCTTATAATAAACAGAATGTTATTGAAGCTAGATATTTTACTTTATAAAGTTTTAAATATGGATATTTTTCATACACAAACCCTTCGATTTGCTTCAGAGGGCCTTTATAACCCCTGGAGCTGTGTGGTTTACTTTTATAATGGATGGATGCACTTTTTTGGGGCTTCAAATTTTGGGCTGCCATAATAATGCTTGGAAGAGACAGGACATTTTTTAATATAACTCTGATTGTGTTCGTATGAAAAGAATGTCCTATACATATAAAATATGGGTTAATATTCATTTTTGGGCAAACTATCCCTTACAAATTATCTTGGCAAAACGAAGAAAATGCACTTGTCTTTTGTGCCTTGTAATCTGTTTAGGGTCTTAAAATAGATTCCCTCAGGTTTTTACCAACAGCGTGGCTCATAGGCTTTTTCCACTCATCCATTTAAGCAAATACAGTTGCATTTATATTTCAGCAGGGGAGACGGGAAAAGCATACTCATTCATAAGAATATGTGGAAGTCATCATTTAACATCGAGTCTGAGCCAAAAGTAACATTAAAATTGATACTTCGACTACAGAAAGACCACAGGACATAAAGTCAAGGCTCTTCTGGGTTTCATGCCACAGGAGGACAAGCCCAAAGCTCGTATATCAAATCACATCAAAGAAAGATGATGAAAAAGAAGCAGTCTGATGGCTTATACCATGTGTAAGCTGGTAGATTTAGTGCTAGTGTTGTTTATGCTGCGGTAGATACATTTTCACGGATAGTTGGCAGGACTGTGAAGCTCGTGGCTTTCTTTATTTTACGTTCAAATTCCAGCAAAATCATGACATACTATATTATTATCGTGATATGAAATTACTCATACCATCAGTGATGGATAGATTTTAGTCATTTTGCCCAACTTTAATGACTATTAAACAGTAAAGCAAGTGACCCCGGAATTGAAAAAATAAACTGTTTCTAAAATCAGGTCCAATTATACAATGCTTTGAATGTCATTTTATCAAATAAAAAAAAATACCCAGTGAACCAATTTATCCTTTCTGAACATATCCTTTCTTCATGTAATAATGTCTATTTGTCCTCATATCTGTGGGTTGAGATGCATCATGCCCACGCACTTAGAAAATTGCTGATTAACTTGTTAAGTAATTCAACAGGTAATTCATCCCCACCAGAGATAATGATCTCATTTGTCAGATGGGCCCTAAATAACTGAACCATCAGATTACAAAAATAACCACTGCCGTTGTAATGATCACACTTCACCATCAGAACATTTTGCTCCCTGTTTCTTTTCATATGATGTTCCCTGCACAGTAGTACCTGACGTTTTTTAAACCCTAAAAGAAAATAATCAAGAAATAATTAGGAAAAATAAATGTTTGACCAAGTACATAACCAGCCATCTCCTTACCTTGAGCAAGTTTGTAATAATGCGTTATAATTTGAGTGGTACTGGTGGATTTCCACGGAAAATACAAGAATGTCTTTGCGGCATTACGCTAGGTCTGTACCATAGACCGTAAAAAATATGGACGACTCGACATCATCCGTTTCTGCTTGGCAGATTTGAAGCTTTTAGGCGACCTGCACGGCGCGGACATCTTGGGACCGAGTCTGCGCTGTAGCGATTTCGGGACCGGAGTTGCGCAGTAGAGTGCAGGAAGTAAAGTAGGAAGTACAGCTGCGATATCAAAATCCCGCCCACACTCTCACAGATGCAGAACAATTAATTATGTTGGTGTGAAATAAACAGTTATGGAAATATAGAAATGAAAGCTAAAGCTCCAATCTGCTCCCAAAAATTTCGAAAAAAGTCTGTTAGTGCCTCAGTGACAACTTCACTCAGAGAAGCCGTCAGTCTCAGCTGTCAATCATGACGTCACACCCCCCGTTTTTATAGCATCAAATAACTAACTAAAACTAATTGAAGTTTCACAAACTAATTTCGGGAGAAGCATGCGCAAACAATTAAATCTAATTAAACACAGGTGGAGCAGGCTCAGATAATTAACCCAATTGGAACACAAGAGGAGCACATTAAACTAATCAGTTAATCAATGATAGGAGGTGTATATAGACAGCCGATTTACCTTCCTGTCATTGACAGTTTCTCAGCATCCCACCACCACCCCTTCTCCGCACTTACTTAAATCAACTGCTATAAATATCAAAACAAATCACAAATTGCAATCTAGTTCTAAACTATCCATGTCGGGGGGGGGGGGGGGGGGGGGTACTCTGGGTTCGGGCAAATTTTCCGAGCCCGGAGCCCTCCCCGGACAGCACGCCAAATACGCATAATCTTTACTCTATTTAATTGATGTAAGTGTGAACTCGTGAAACTTATTTTAAAAACGAACACTTGAAATGAAATCATCGTGATGATAACTGCCTTCAGTGACATAAACTAACTTTGGGGAAAAAATATTTGAAGTGTAATTTTATTATTTAGTTTGCCTCGCGTCCATTAGAAAACACAGAGAGGCGGCTATACTGGGACCGGTCACCGGGGGGCGATCGAGGCGCGAAAGCTTCAGTAAATGAGAGGGAGACTGCAGGCTTGGTCTGTACACATAAAGGAGTCCGGCTACTCGGCTATCGCATGTGAGGATGCTGCAGGTGGCGGATCATTTATACCAGGGGTTTGAATGATTCCGCGTTTTGAATGAATCATTTGAATGAACGACTTCATGACTCACTGATTAAGACGATCACTTGCTGCCCCCTATTGGCGGTTTAGTTTCATGTTTAAAAGTATGATTGCATGTTTTTATTTAGAATATCAATCTTATAACATAATTTATTGCGGCTGTATTGTTTAATCCATATTAAATTATTTAATTTGATTGGTAAAAGCGCTATAGTGTCTTTACTATTATAACTGAATTTATTAATCAAATGTAAGAATTTAACATGAAAGATGATGCATACATTTAATAAGATTTAAAAATAAATGGCCTTCATAAAATTAAATAACACCCTGGGGTGAATATCACAAATATGCAGATTTAAGTAGGCCTATGTAAAAACTGATAGAACACTAATGAGAATATTGCTTCAGAATCAATACATGTATACCACCAAAAAATCCCTCCACACATTGTACAGTACATACAATTTGCTATGTAATCTACCTGATAGGCCCAAAGTTAATCAATATCAAATCAAATCAAAATTGCAAGTTTCAAACAAAGATGGCGACAAAGACTAAACTTACACACTGCAGCTTTAATATTAAGGAAGTTTCCATATAGATTTTTATAGACGTTTTACCTGTATTTTGAGTGATGCTTTGCATGTTGTTGTGTTTTAGGGTTAAAGGAAATGTCCGTAAACTTAATGGGTAATATTCTGGCAGAAAACTTAAGGTTGTATTATAACAGTAGTTTGCATCGTATGAATGTTTTATATGTGGACAGATGTTTAGACTGTTGATAATAATTCCCTATAATGTTATCTAATAGGAGCTGTAAAAATAAATGTATTATATGTCAACATTAGCATAACGGTAGAGGTGCTTGCATCTGTCCCCATCTGTCATTGGTTGAACAAACAGTTATCCCTGTCCCAAACTCACACCATTGGTTGTAGGAGCCAGTGTTGCTGTGTTAGGCTGATCGGGATGTTCAAAGAAACAGAGTGGTGTTTTAAGCCAGGATGCACCAAGGCGAACTCTCACGATGGCCAGACATTGATTCTACATGCTGACTCGGCCCAAAAACCCAGACGCCATCCAACTAAAGCCAACGGTGCAGAACACACTGAAAAAACTAAGCCAACCGACACTCAAAAACAGCCAGAATTTCGACCGTTGACTTGGTTTGTCCAGTATTTACAGTATTTAGACCTCTGAGGGAAATCAACGTACTAATGGCTTAGGCGTTTTTGCATATTCAACAGGGATTGTGTAGTTTAACAGTAAAAAAATATATATACACCTTGTTTTTTTCAGTCTGATCTCAGTTTCTTTACGTCAGTGTGTGTATAATGGACTCCAATCCAAAGAAGAATCCATTGACGTGCAAAGAAATGAAAGAGAATGAAAACATTTACACAAGAGTTCACCCGTGGGGCTTCATAAGGGGAAATTTTCTCTTTGCAGAAAGAAATTCTATCAAATCAATTGCAGCCTAATTTTAAATGCCTCAAATGCTCCTTCAAAGATAATTTGACTTCACATAAATCATTTTTAATTTTTTGAGATTTGTATCTTTTCAAATTAAATTTAGAATCCAGGAAGATAAATTAAGAAGTTGGTTTTACTAAGCATTGTTACGACTTTTATGATTTAGATTATTAATTCTAAAGTCAAGGTGTTTTTTTGTGCTAGTTGAATGAGTTCAAAGTACCGAATGTCACCCGAGACCAATTAACAGAGCACACAACCGACAAGTCCTTCCCAGTGACATCATGCCGGTCGTTTCAGGTCTTTAGAAAGAGCACAAAGGCAAAGTCATTCCCCAAAGAAGCCTCTGTGAGGACAGGACGGGGTCGAGAAGGCTGACTCAGAGTTATTTATACTAGTTTAGCTCTTTCTTCCTCGTGGGAAGATCCTGATTGGACTGAAGTTGTGTGTCTGAAAGTCTGGTTGGAAGAAAACAACTGTGTGTTTGTGCTATTGTTTCCCAAAAGATTTGATTACAAATGGGTTGCCTATTAAATATGCCATCACCGATAAACAAGTCACAAAAGCGTATAGCTGCCATTTAATTATATAATTATATTTTGGGATACACTGTTATTACATTTCTGGAAGATACTGTATGGTCGATTATTGATAAACAACTTATCCTAAATTCTATAGACTACTATTTTGTCTAAATACTTTTATATATAACAATACAAATCTTAAATAAATCACTGTGAATGCTACAAGTGAATTACGACATGAAAATGTAAAGAATGAAAAATGGATATTGACATTAAATATCTTAAAGGTCCTAGAGATTACATTTAACAGTGTTATAATATTTGTGTTTTTAAAGATGAACTTTTAGTGAATACAGATTAACATTAAAAATAGGGGAATTAAATCTCATATACTATACTGCAGTGGCAGCTGGTGAAAAGTATTATAGGTGGGGCAAATTATTAATCGAGGGGGGGGGGGGTATGGGGGTTCTAGAAAAATGTGTATTTTGTAGATGTGATTTCCTGCATTATGGTGCGTTTGAGGTCATTGCCCTTGCCTATACCAATAAAAGAATTCAAAGCAGTCAATAGTCTAATAAAAAGACAATATTTATTTAACTGCCATCTGTGTCCACAAGCTGTCACAAGCACTTGTTTTAAACGGTAAGCAAGGGAAGCAAAAGATTGCCCTGGCGTAACCACAGCCAGTTAGCAGCCTTTCGATCTAACCAACTTCGGAAAAAGCTTCTCTTGTAGGATTTCTCCTTTTCTTGTGCCTATTCGCTTCTGGCTTGTCTGGTCCGTGTTCTTTAACAATGAGTTTTTCCGCTAATGTTATTCTTTTGTAGCATTTTAAATAAATTTGGGGCTAGTTCAACTCCCACAACTACATTAGTGTTACTCAACGTCACCCGCGTCGTCTGCCTCCCGCGGTTCAGTAGGTGCAATGCTCTAATCTTAGAACTACGGGCGATATTTTCAGCGCCCCAAACCATAAAAGTTGATGACAATGATTGGCGAAATACAAACTTTTTTTGCATGGCAACCGGGGAACTATTGGCTTAAATTACAGCACCGTAGGGCTGAGTGAACTGGAGGGAAGACAGCCTATTGGCTACTGCAGCAACATGTTAAAGGTAACAGCGTTGAAAATGAATGCAAATATCAGAGTGAGTTCTAAACACATTCTAAAGTAAAACCATTATTAGCATATAATTAACACACATTATGTTTCAAAATGAGATTGTTAAAAAATAAATAATATTAAAAATAAAAACAGGCAGGCAGGCAGGTCGGTGGGAGGTCAGCACCCTAGCGCCCTCTATGGGCGAGCTGCTGCTGATATACCATATATACAGGGAGATAAACGACTTTGTTTATCAATAATTTTGTTATTTGCTGAGCTCTTTACATGATTCTTCGGTTTTGTTACAATTTGCAAGTTGATCTCAGATGCTTACCAGTGATTTTGTAAGTGTTTTACAGAAATAGAAACATACTTCAATAATCTGTTTTATTTACAACCTTTGGAGTGAATGTGTTACAAACACTGGACTCTCACTCTCCAGCCCTGTCCCAAATGGGACACTTCATGTGCACTTTCATGCTTGCGGACATGCAGTGGTCGCTGCGTGCGCTTGTCCGTAAAGTCCACAAGACTGTAGGGTGTCCCATTCGTCATTTAAGCTTAAAGAAAGGTGCTCATGAGCTTTGTGCTTTGTGACTGCTATGCGCCCATGATGCGCACTTCGGCTGAGCCCGCAAATTTGCGAGCAGTCAAAACGGCATTACGTTGTGAAAGTGCAGACTCAGAGGAAGACCGTGAGGGTTTAGCTATGTGGGACAGGGCCTATGTCCCATGCTCTCAATCAGCAAGAGTACTGATTACACCCACTTGTAACAAGGGATGCACCGATCCAATATTCAGTATCGGTATGGGCTCCGATCCGCCATTATTTGCGAGATCGGGTATCTATCAGACAGGGCCGATCCAAATCCGATACTGTGCGTATAATATTCTGTGTTATTGTTAAGCCTCAGTGCCCCACAAAAGGCACAAAAACTATAAAGCATCATCATTGCTCGTGAGAGCCCCCTTTGTGGGTGCTATGCGCCCTTGATGCGCCGGGAAGATCAGGCTGGGTTTACTCAGTCTAATCGAGTGCACTCATTCGATCCCATAATGCGCCGCAATAACAAGTGTACAACTGATGTACACTCAACAACTAGAAAATATCCATACCCATGCACTGTGACCATCGGATCGAATTTACATTTATGCATTCATCCAAAGCAACTGGGGAATTCGGGAAGCGATCTCTCATGAAGAGGCGAAGAAACGGAAAAGTGCCTTAAATACAAAGTTTTGGATATTACTCAAAGTAGCAAAAGCTAGAATAGGGAGGGAAAAGTGAAAAATAGAGGAAGAAGAGAATTTTCTCATCTCGTCAGAAGATGGTGACCACAGCTGAATCATCCATCTATCCATTTTCCTAACCAATGTGGCATACAGGTATACATTCCTTTTTAATTGATTGTAAAATTGTTTAATTGAGGGGGGGGGGGGTGCTGTTTCATGCATACTGAGCTTTTTACACTGTTAAAAACTTGGATTCCCATCCTAAACATAGAGAAAGTTTCAAAAACTAATGTTGGACGTTTGATTGAGTATTTTGATGGAGGACTTCACCAAATCATACCAAAGAAGTGTGTTTTTGACGGAGCGGTCCCAGCAATAAAGGTTCGGTCCTGCTTTGGAAGCAGTCGGTGAGTAAAACTGCTTCAAATGTCTGTGCTGTTGGCTATCGTCGCGTGAGTAAACATCAGTAAACGACACGATCGCGTGCTTCGTCATTCAAATGCACTAACGGTTACTCCATTGTTGTTCTCTGTATAACGTTACACTAATCTGACGTGCAAAACCGTTTTGCTTGCTACTGCTAAGGTTTAGTCGCATACAATAGTCCATAAACCGAATCATGTCCTCATAAACTGCGAGTAAAGACACACAAATGACACACAAATGTTGACAGGGCACTAAATACAGTACATACCACAGAGACGGACGTCCTGCTGCTGGTGTTTCACCTGTTCAATTTATTTCAGCCTCCGAATCTGATTCTGGATCATATATCTATTAGCTGAGATTGATAGTCATGGGTTCCTCCAAGCTTGAGGACGTCACCGCTTTGTGCGCATTCGTCATTCTTTAGCTCCGCCCACACGATACGCCTTCAGGCGCTCGTTTTTTTTCCAGAAAGACTCGGTACAGCCTATATTTCTTTTAGAAATATAATAAAACTAAAGACTTTTCGGAGATATAAAGGATGCAATATTACTCTATAGGTACTCAAGATTGACATGAGATTGACTGAAGCTTAGTGTTTCACCCCCCCTTTAAGGTTTATACAGTTATATAGGGGGTAGTTTCGGACAGTTTTTGTTACAATCTGCAAGTTGATCTCAAACGCATAAAATTTCATCCTGTTGAAGGAGAGAAGTTTTGTTATGAAGTAAAAAAATAATTTTCAGTACTTACCTGTATTACTCACATGTATCTCCAGCATGTTCTGGGAATGCTCCATATTCTGTGTGGCAAGAAGGACGAGCCCGACAGCCTAGAGAACGGGGCGAGGTTGGTGGCGTGAGTGTTAATGAGTGTAGCACCAGTCTCCAATTTTTCAGGAGGAGCTTCGGGAGCATGAAAGGGTGAGCGACGACAGGACCGGGCCTGGACATTATGGTTTGTTTATGTGCGTCATCCTTGAGGGGCTGCTGCTTTACTTTCTTTTTGTCGTTTGATTATTTTGATACACATATGTGTGAAACTTCGCTGGTTGCCGCCGCCGCCTTCTCTTATTAAACTAACCTCATTACACTGGTGCCGAAACCCGGGAGGAAGGAGGAATGCACTGTCGTGGAGCCATCGTCGCTGTGGGGAATCTGTGGTGCTATCGAGCACGGCTGGGCAGAGTGTGCCACCATTGACGCTCGAGGCGGTGGGCTGGAGTGAGTTGCTGGGGAGACAGACTAACTCGCTGCCAGCGGCCTGGGTTCTAGAGGGGAGGTTTCCATCTGAGATGGGAACTGGCATCTTTAAAAGATGGGGAGGAGCTGCCAACTGCCCGAACTAACCTCCTTACATTCTGTTATCCTGTTCTAAAAGACTGTGTGACCCGCCAGCATCCCTACCTGTATACTTGCCCTGTTATACCTACTACATCTTTGCCTCTGCTGCACCGCAATAAACTTCCACAACAGGGTTCATCTTCTATCTCAGTGTGTATCATTACAAAATGAGAGTGCACTATTGGAAGCAAACATTTCCCACTTTATATAGGGCATGTTTTGGTGTCTTCACTACTCAGGCCCAAGATTTTCAGTCATGCCTTTAACCTAGAAAAAGGCAAAAGGCCTAATGGTCCCCCAGAGATATAATGCCCTAGAAATGATTTCTGCCCCATTTCTGCCAGAGCAAGAACCCTGAATCAATTCTATTGAAAAAACAATGAATCGGCTTTCCAGCTGGATCAACCATTTAATCTAATACAATTATGAAAGGACGACAGCAGTGTCCTGAGAATGGCCTTCTGGACAAGTGTCCAGAGATTTTTCATCAATAAAATTGTTGAAAATAAAAGCTGTTTTTTATTTTCATCAATAAAAGCTGTTTTTGCTGCATGTTTTTGGGCTAATTTTGTGTGTGTGTAACTAATATAAATCCCTCCTTGACATGTACAAGGCAAACAAAACTGATACCATACTTGTCACAAAGAGGAACATTTGCCCCACCAATATGCAAAGCATTAACAGGTAGGAAACAGAGCGACCTGAGCAGACGTATCCATTAAGCATCTATTCTAAGAATAGGGTACACATACGAGACCTGAATGAATAATGGAGCGGG